>NW_027310421.1:0-7500 GCF_047496795.1 Chiloscyllium punctatum
CAGTCTGTTTCCTCTCTCTCTCTCTCTCCCACAGTCTGTTTCCTCTCTCTCTCTCTCACTCCCACAGTCTGTTCCCCCTCTCTCTCTCTCTCTCTCTCTCCCCCACAGTCTCTTCTCTCTCTCTCCCACAGTCTGTTCCCTCTCTCTCTCTCTCACTCCCACAGTCTGTTCCCTCTCTCTCTTTTCCCCTCCCACAGTCTGTTCTCTCTCTCTCGCCCACAGTCTGTTCCCTCTCTCTCTCTGTCACTCCTACAGTCTGTCCTCTCTCTTTCTCTCTCTCTCCCACAGTCTCTTCTCTCTCTCTCTCTCTCCCACAGTCTGTTCCCTCTCTCTCTCCCACAGTCTGTTCTCTCTCTCTCTCCCAGTCTGTACCTCTCTCTCTCTCTCTCTCTCTCTCTCCCTCTCCCACAGTCTGTCCTCTCCCTCTCTCTCTCCCACAGTCTGTTCCCTCACTCTCTCCCACAGTCTGTTCCCTCTCACTCTCTCTCCCACAGTCTGTACCCTCTCTCTCTCCCACAGTCTGTTCCCTCTCTCCCTCTCTGTCTCCCCCACAGTCTGTTCTCTCTCTCTCTCTCTCTCTCTGTCTCCCACAGTCTGTTTCCTCTCTCTCTCTCTCTCCCACAGTCTGTTTCCTCTCTCTCTCTCTCACTCCCACAGTCTGTTCCCCCTCTCTCTCTCTCTCTCTCTCTCCCCCACAGTCTCTTCTCTCTCTCTCCCACAGTCTGTTCCCTCTCTCTCTCTCTCTCTCTCTTCCACAGTGTGTTCCTTCTCTCTCCCACAGTCTGTTCCCTCTCTCCCTCTCCCACAGTCTGTTCCCTCTCTCTCTCTCTTCCACAGTGTGTTCCTTCTCTCTCCCACAGTCTGTTCCCTCTCTCCCTCTCTCTCTCTCCCCCACAGTGTGTTCCCTCACTCTCTCCACAGTCTGTTCCCTCTGTCTCTCTCTCTCCCACAGTCTGTTCCCTCTGTCTCTCTCTCTCTCTCTCTCTCTCTCTCTCTCCCACAGTCTCTTCTCTCTCTCTCTCTCCCACAGTCTCTTCTCTCTCTCTCTCTCTTCCACAGTGTGTTCCTTCTCTCTCCCACAGTCTGTTCCCTCTCTCTCTCTCCCACAGTCTGTTCCCTCTCTCTCTCTCTCTCCCCCCCACAGTGTGTTCCCTCTCTCTCTCCCACAGTCTGGTCTCTCTCTCTCTCTCTCTCTCTCTCTCTCTCTCTCACAGTATGTTCCCTCTCTCTCTCTCTCTCTCTCTCCCCCCACAGTCTGTTCCTTCTCTCTCTCTCTCTCCCTCCCACAGTCTGTTCTCTCTCCCTCTCTCTCTCTCCCACAGTCTGTTCCCTCTGTCTGTCTCTCTCTCTCTCACAGTGTGTTCCCTCTCTCTCTCTCTCTCTCTCCCCCCACAGTGTATTCCCTCTCTCTCTCTCTCTCTCCCACAGTCTGTTCCCTCTCTCTCTCTCTCTCTCTCTCTCCCACAGTCTGTTCCCTCTCTCTCTCCCACAGTCTGTTCTCTCTCTCTCTCCCAGTCTGTTCCCTCTCTCTCTCTCTCTCTCTCTCTCCCTCTCCCACAGTCTGTCCTCTCCCTCTCTCTCTCCCACAGTCTGTTCCCTCACTCTCTCCACAGTCTGTTCCCTCTCACTCTCTCTCCCACAGTCTGTACCCTCTCTCTCTCTCCCACAGTCTGTTCCCTCTCTCCCTCTCTGTCTCCCCCACAGTCTGTTCTCTCTCTCTCTGTCTCCCACAGTCTGTTTCCTCTCTCTCTCTCTCACTCCCACAGTCTGTTCCCCCCCTCTCTCTCTCTCTCTCTCCCCCACAGTCTCTTCTCTCTCTCTCCCACAGTCTGTTCCCTCTCTCTCTCTCACTCCCACAGTCTGTTCCCTCTCTCTCTTTTCCCCTCCCACAGTCTGTTCTCTCTCTCTCTCCCACAGTCTGTTCCCTCTCTCTCTCTGTCACTCCTACAGTCTGTCCTCTCTCTTTCTCTCTCTCTCCCACAGTCTCTTCTCTCTCTCTCTCTCCCACAGTCTGTTCCCTCTCTCCCACAGTCTGTTCTCTCTCTCTCTCTCCCAGTCTGTTCCCTCTCTCTCTCTCTCTCCCTCACCCACAGTCTGTCCTCTCCCTCACTCTCTCCCACAGTCTGTTCCCTCACTCTCTCCCACAGTCTGTTCCCTCTCACTCTCTCTCCCACAGTCTGTACCCTCTCTCTCTCTCCCACAGTCTGTTCCCTCTCTCCCTCTCTGTCTCCCCCACAGTCTGTTCTCTCTCTCTCTCTCTCTCTCTCTCTCTCTCTGTCTCCCACAGTCTGTTTCCTCTCTCTCTCTCTCTCTCCCACAGTCTGTTTCCTCTCTCTCTCTCTCACTCCCACAGTCTGTTCCCCCTCTCTCTCTCTCTCTCTCCCCCACAGTCTCTTCTCTCTCTCTCCCACAGTCTGTTCCCTCTCTCTCTCTCTCACTCCCACAGTCTGTTCCCTCTCTCTTTTCCCCTCCCACAGTCTGTTCTCTCTCTCTCTCCCACAGTCTGTTCCCTCTCTCTCTCTGTCACTCCTACAGTCTGTCCTCTCTCTTTCTCTCTCTCTCCCACAGTCTCTTCTCTCTCTCTCTCTCTCCCACAGTCTGTTCCCTCTCTCTCTCCCACAGTCTGTTCTCTCTCTCTCTCCCAGTCTGTTCCCTCTCTCTCTCTCTCTCTCTCTCCCTCTCCCACAGTCTGTCCTCTCTCTCTCTCTCTCCCACAGTCTGTTCCCTCTCTCTCTCTCCCACAGTCTGTTCCCTCTCTCTCTCTCTCCCACAGTCTGTTCCCCCTCTCACTCTCTCTCTTCCACAGTGTGTTCCTTCTCTCTCCCACAGTCTGTTCCCTCTCTCTCTCTCTCCCACAGTCTGTTCCCCCTCTCACTCCCTCTCTTCCACAGTGTGTTCCTTCTCTCTCCCACAGTCTGTTCCCTCTCTCTCTCTCCCACAGTCTGTTCCCTCTCTCTCTCTCTCCCACAGTCTGTTCCCCCTCTCACTCTCTCTCTTCCACAGTGTGTTCCTTCTCTCTCCCACAGTCTGTTCCCTCTCTCTCCCTCTCCCACAGTCTGTTCCCTCTCTCCCTTTCTCTCTCTCCCCCACAGTGTTTTCTCTGTCTCTCTCTCCCAGTGTGTTCTCTCTCTTTCTCTCTCTCCCCCACAGTCTGTCTGTCTTTCTCTCTCTCCCACAGTCTGTTCCCTCTGTCTCTCTCTCCCACAGTCTGTTCCCTCTGTCTCTCTCTCTCTCACTCCCACAGTCTGTCCTCTCTCTCTCACTCTCTCTCTCTCTCCCACAGTCTGTTCCCTCTGTCTCTCTCTCTCCCACAGTCTGTTCTCTCTCTCTCTCCCACAGTCTGTTCTCTCTCTCTCTCTCCCACAGTTTGTTCCCTCTCTCTCCCACTCTCCCACAGTCTGTTCCCTCTGTCTCTCTCTCTCTCTCTCCCACAGTCTGTTCCCTCTGTCTCTCTCTCTCTCACTCCCACAGTCTGTCCTCTCTCTCTCTCTCTCTCTCCCTCCCACAGTCTGTTCCCTCTCTCTCTCTCTCTCTCTTCCACAGTGTGTTCCTTCTCTCTCCCACAGTCTGTTCCCTCTCTCCCTCTCCCACAGTCTGTTCCCTCTCTCTATCTCTTCCACAGTGTGTTCCTTCTCTCTCCCACAGTCTGTTCCCTCTCTCCCTCTCTCTCTCTCCCCCACAGTGTGTTCCCTCACTCTCTCCCACAGTCTGTTCCCTCTGTCTCTCTCTCTCCCACAGTCTGTTCTCTCTCTCTCTCCCAGTCTGTTCCCTCTCTCTCTCTCTCTCTCTCTCCCTCTCCCACAGTCTGTCCTCTCTCTCTCTCTCTCCCACAGTCTGTTCCCTCTCTCTCTCTCCCACAGTCTGTTCCCCCTCTCACTCTCTCTCTTCCACAGTGTGTTTCTTCTCTCTCCCACAGTCTGTTCCCTCTCTCTCTCTCCCACAGTCTGTTCCCTCTCTCTCTCTCTCCCACAGTCTGTTCCCTCTGTCTGTCTCTCTCTCTCTCACAGTGTGTTCCCTCTCTCTCTCTCTCTCCCCCCACAGTGTATTCCCTCTCTCTCTCTCTCTCTCCCACAGTCTGTTCCCTCTCTCTCTCTCTCTCCCACAGTCTGTTCTCTCTCTCTCTCCCACAGTCTGTTCTCTCTCTCTCTCTCCCACAGTTTGTTCCCTCTCTCTCCCACTCTCCCACAGTCTGTTCCCTCTGTCTCTCTCTCTCTCCCACAGTCTGTTCCCTCTGTCTCTCTCTCTCTCACTCCCACAGTCTGTCCTCTCTCTCTCTCTCTCTCCCTCCCACAGTCTGTTCCCTCTCTCTCTCTCTCTCTCTCTTCCACAGTGTGTTCCTTCTCTCTCCCACAGTCTGTTCCCTCTCTCCCTCTCCCACAGTCTGTCCTCTCTCTCTCTCTCTCTCTCTCTCTCTCTCTCCCTCCCACAGTCTGTTCCCTCTCTCTCTCTCTCTCTCTCTTCCACAGTGTGTTCCTTCTCTCTCCCACAGTCTGTTCCCTCTCTCCCTCTCCCACAGTCTGTTCCCTCTCTCTCTCTCTTCCACAGTGTGTTCCTTCTCTCTCCCACAGTCTGTTCCCTCTCTCCCTCTCTCCCTCTCTCTCTCTCCCCCACAGTGTGTTCCCTCACTCTCTCCCACAGTCTGTTCCCTCTGTCTCTCTCTCTCCCACAGTCTGTTCCCTCTGTCTCTCTCTCTCTCTCTCTCTCTCTCTCCCACAGTCTCTTCTCTCTCTCTCTCTCCCACAGTCTCTTCTCCCTCTCTCTCTTCCACAGTGTGTTCCTTCTCTCTCCCCTCTCTCTCTCTTCCACAGTGTGTTCCTTCTCTCTCCCACAGTCTGTTCCCTCTCTCTCTCTCTCCCACAGTCTGTTCCCTCTCTCTCTCTCTCTCTCTCTCTCTCCCCCACAGTGTGTTCCCTCTCTCTCTCCCACAGTCTCTTCTCTCTCTCTCTCTCTCCCACAGTCTGTTCCCCCTCTCACTCTCTCTCTTCCACAGTGTGTTCCTTCTCTCTCCCACAGTCTGTTCCCTCTCTCTCTCTCTCCCACAGTCTGTTCCCTCTCTCTCTCTCTCTCTCTCTCTCTCCCCCACAGTGTGTTCCCTCTCTTTCTCCCACAGTCTGGTCTCTCTCTCTCTCTCTCTCTCTCTCTCTCTCTCTCTCACACAGTATGTTCCCTCTCTCTCTCTCTCACAGTATGTTCCCTCTCTCTCTCTCTCTCTCTCCCCCCACAGTCTGTTCCTTCTCTCTCTCTCTCTCCCTCCCACAGTCTGTTCTCTCTCTCTCTCTCTCTCTCCCACAGTCTGTTCCCTCTGTCTGTCTCTCTCTCTCTCACAGTGTGTTCCCTCTCTCTCTCTCTCTCTCTCCCCCCACAGTGTATTCCCTCTCTCTCTCTCTCTCTCCCACAGTCTGTTCCCTCTCTCTCTCTCTCTCTCTCTCCCACAGTCTGTTCTCTCTCTCTCTCCCACAGTCTGTTCTCTCTCTCTCTCTCCCACAGTTTGTTCCCTCTCTCTCTCACTCTCCCACAGTGTGTTCCTTCTCTCTCCCACAGTCTGTTCCCTCTCTCCCCACCTCTCTCTCTCTCTCTCTCTCCCACAGTCTGTTCCCTCTCTCTCTATCTCTCTCCCTCCCACAGTATGTTCCCTCTCTCTCTCTCTCTCCCACAGTGTGTTCCTTCTCTCTCCCACAGTCTGTTCCCTCTCTCCCCACCTCTCTCTCTCCCAGTCTGTTCCCTCTTTCTCTATCTCTCTCCCTCCCACAGTATGTCCCTTCGCTCTCCCACAGTCTGCTCCCTCTCTCCCCCCCATCTCTATCTCTCTCTCTCTCTCTCCCACAGTCTGTTCCCTCTCTCTCTCTCCCACAGTCTGTTCCCTCTCTCTCTCTCTCTCTCCCACAGTCTTTTCCCTCTCTCACTCTCTCCCACAGTCTGTTCCCTCTCTCTCTCCCACAGTCTGTTCTCTCTCTCCCACAGTCTGTTCCCTCTCTCTCTCTGTCACTCCTACAGTCTGTCCTCTCTCTCTCTCTCTCTCTCTCTCTCCCCCACAGTCTCTTCTCTCTCTCTCCCACAGTCTGTTCCCTCTCTCTCTCCCACAGTCTGTTCTCTCTCTCCCACAGTCTGTTCCCTCTCTCTCTCTGTCACTCCTACAGTCTGTCCTCTCTCTCTCTCTCTCTCTCTCTCCCACAGTCTCTTCTCTCTCTCTCTCTCCCAGTCTGTTCCCTCTCTCTCTCTCTTCCCCTCCCACAGTCTGTTCCCTCTCTCTCTCTCTCTTCCCCTCCCACAGTCTGTTCTCTCTCTCTCTCACTCTCTCTCCCACAGACTGTTCCCTCTCTCCCCCCCCACAGTGTTTTCTCTGTCTCTCTCTCTCCCAGTGTGTTCCCTCTCTTTCTCTCTCTCCCCCACAGTCTGTCCGTCTTTCTCTCTCTCCCACAGTCTGTTCTCTCTCTCTCTCTCCCACAGTCTGTCCTCTCTCTCTCTCTCTCTCTCTCCCCACAGTCTCTTCTCTCTCTCTCTCTCACACAGTCTGTTCCCTCTCTCTCTCTCTCTTCCCCTCCCACAGTCTGTTCCCTCTCTCTCTCTCTCTTCCCCTCCCACAGTCTGTTCTCTCTCTCTCTCTCTCTCTCTCTTCCCCTCCCACAGTCTCTTCCCTCTCTCTCTCTCTCTCTTCCCCTCCCACAGTCTCTTCCCTCTCTCTCTCTCTCTCTCCCCCACAGTCTGTTCCCTCTCTCACTCTCTCTCCCACAGACTGTTCCCTCTCTATCTCTCCCTCCCACAGACTGTTCCCTCTCTCTCTCTCCCCCCACAGTGTTTTCTCTGTCTCTCTCTCTCCCAGTGTGTTCTCTCTCTTTCTCTCTCTCCCCCACAGTCTGTCCGTCTTTCTCTCTCTCCCACAGTCTGTTCCCTCTCTCTCTCCCACAGTCTGTTCCCTCTCTCTCTCCCACAGTCTGTTCTCTCTCTCTCTCTCCCACAGTCTGTTCCCTCTCTCTCTCCCACAGTCTGTCCTCTCTCTCTCTCTCCCCACAGTCTCCTCTCTCTTCCCCTCCCACAGTCTCTTCCCTCTCTCTCTCTCTCTTCCCCTCCCACAGTCTGTTCTCTCTCTCTCTCTCTCTCTTTCCCTCCCACAGTCTGTTCTCTCTCTCTCTCTCTCTCCCACAGTCTGTTCCCTCTCTCTCTCTCCCACAGTCTGTCCTCTCTCTCTCTCTCTCTCCCCACAGTCTCTTCTCTCTCTCTCTCTCACACAGTCTGTTCTCTCTCTCTCTCTCTCTCCCCTCCCACAGTCTGTTTTCTCTCTCTCTCTCTCCCACAGTCTGTTCCCTCTCTCTGTCTGTCTCTCTCTCTCTCTCCCACAGTCTGTCTCCTCTCTCTCTCTCTCACCCACAGTCTGTTCCCTCTCTCTCTCTCTCTCTCTCTCCCACAGTCTGGTCCCTCTCTCTCCCACAGTGTGTTCCTTCTCTCTCCCACAGTCTGTTCCCTCTCTCCCCCCCCTCTCTCTCTCTCTCTCCCACAGTCTGT
>NW_027310421.1:20000-27500 GCF_047496795.1 Chiloscyllium punctatum
TCTCTCCCCCACAGTCTCTTCTCTCTCTCTCCCACAGTCTGTTCCCTCTCTCTCTCTCACTCCCACAGTCTGTTCCCTCTCTCTCTTTTCCCCTCCCACAGTCTGTTCTCTCTCTCTCTCCCACAGTCTGTTCCCTCTCTCTCTCTGTCACTCCTACAGTCTGTCCTCTCTCTTTCTCTCTCTCTCCCACAGTCTCTTCTCTCTCTCTCTCTCTCCCACAGTCTGTTCCCTCTCTCTCTCCCACAGTCTGTTCTCTCTCTCTCTCCCAGTCTGTTACCTCTCTCTCTCTCTCTCTCTCTCCCTCTCCCACAGTCTGTCCTCTCCCTCTCTCTCTCCCACAGTCTGTTCCCTCACTCTCTCCCACAGTCTGTTCCCTCTCACTCTCTCTCCCACAGTCTGTACCCTCTCTCTCTCCCACAGTCTGTTCCCTCTCTCCCTCTCTGTCTCCCCCACAGTCTGTTCTCTCTCTCTCTCTCTCTCTCTGTCTCCCACAGTCTGTTTCCTCTCTCTCTCTCTCTCCCACAGTCTGTTTCCTCTCTCTCTCTCTCACTCCCACAGTCTGTTCCCCCTCTCTCTCTCTCTCTCTCTCTCCCCCACAGTCTCTTCTCTCTCTCTCCCACAGTCTGTTCCCTCTCTCTCTCTCTCTCTCTCTTCCACAGTGTGTTCCTTCTCTCTCCCACAGTCTGTTCCCTCTCTCCCTCTCCCACAGTCTGTTCCCTCTCTCTCTCTCTTCCACAGTGTGTTCCTTCTCTCTCCCACAGTCTGTTCCCTCTCTCCCTCTCTCTCTCTCCCCCACAGTGTGTTCCCTCACTCTCTCCCACAGTCTGTTCCCTCTGTCTCTCTCTCTCCCACAGTCTGTTCCCTCTGTCTCTCTCTCTCTCTCTCTCTCTCTCTCTCTCCCACAGTCTCTTCTCTCTCTCTCTCTCCCACAGTCTCTTCTCTCTCTCTCTCTCTTCCACAGTGTGTTCCTTCTCTCTCCCACAGTCTGTTCCCTCTCTCTCTCTCCCACAGTCTGTTCCCTCTCTCTCTCTCTCTCCCCCCCACAGTGTGTTGCCTCTCTCTCTCCCACAGTCTGGTCTCTCTCTCTCTCTCTCTCTCTCTCTCTCTCTCTCACAGTATGTTCCCTCTCTCTCTCTCTCTCTCTCTCCCCCCACAGTCTGTTCCTTCTCTCTCTCTCTCTCCCTCCCACAGTCTGTTCTCTCTCCCTCTCTCTCTCTCCCACAGTCTGTTCCCTCTGTCTGTCTCTCTCTCTCTCACAGTGTGTTCCCTCTCTCTCTCTCTCTCTCTCCCCCCACAGTGTATTCCCTCTCTCTCTCTCTCTCTCCCACAGTCTGTTCCCTCTCTCTCTCTCTCTCTCTCTCTCCCACAGTCTGTTCCCTCTCTCTCTCCCACAGTCTGTTCTCTCTCTCTCTCCCAGTCTGTTCCCTCTCTCTCTCTCTCTCTCTCTCTCTCCCTCTCCCACAGTCTGTCCTCTCCCTCTCTCTCTCCCACAGTCTGTTCCCTCACTCTCTCCCACAGTCTGTTCCCTCTCACTCTCTCTCCCACAGTCTGTACCCTCTCTCTCTCTCCCACAGTCTGTTCCCTCTCTCCCTCTCTGTCTCCCCCACAGTCTGTTCTCTCTCTCTCTGTCTCCCACAGTCTGTTTCCTCTCTCTCTCTCTCACTCCCACAGTCTGTTCCCCCCCTCTCTCTCTCTCTCTCTCCCCCACAGTCTCTTCTCTCTCTCTCCCACAGTCTGTTCCCTCTCTCTCTCTCACTCCCACAGTCTGTTCCCTCTCTCTCTTTTCCCCTCCCACAGTCTGTTCTCTCTCTCTCTCCCACAGTCTGTTCCCTCTCTCTCTCTGTCACTCCTACAGTCTGTCCTCTCTCTTTCTCTCTCTCTCCCACAGTCTCTTCTCTCTCTCTCTCTCCCACAGTCTGTTCCCTCTCTCCCACAGTCTGTTCTCTCTCTCTCTCTCCCAGTCTGTTCCCTCTCTCTCTCTCTCTCTCTCTCTCCCTCTCCCACAGTCTGTCCTCTCCCTCACTCTCTCCCACAGTCTGTTCCCTCACTCTCTCCCACAGTCTGTTCCCTCTCACTCTCTCTCCCACAGTCTGTACCCTCTCTCTCTCTCCCACAGTCTGTTCCCTCTCTCCCTCTCTGTCTCCCCCACAGTCTGTTCTCTCTCTCTCTCTCTCTCTCTCTCTCTCTGTCTCCCACAGTCTGTTTCCTCTCTCTCTCTCTCTCTCCCACAGTCTGTTTCCTCTCTCTCTCTCTCACTCCCACAGTCTGTTCCCCCTCTCTCTCTCTCTCTCTCCCCCACAGTCTCTTCTCTCTCTCTCCCACAGTCTGTTCCCTCTCTCTCTCTCTCACTCCCACAGTCTGTTCCCTCTCTCTTTTCCCCTCCCACAGTCTGTTCTCTCTCTCTCTCCCACAGTCTGTTCCCTCTCTCTCTCTGTCACTCCTACAGTCTGTCCTCTCTCTTTCTCTCTCTCTCCCACAGTCTCTTCTCTCTCTCTCTCTCTCCCACAGTCTGTTCCCTCTCTCTCTCCCACAGTCTGTTCTCTCTCTCTCTCCCAGTCTGTTCCCTCTCTCTCTCTCTCTCTCTCTCCCTCTCCCACAGTCTGTCCTCTCTCTCTCTCTCTCCCACAGTCTGTTCCCTCTCTCTCTCTCCCACAGTCTGTTCCCTCTCTCTCTCTCTCCCACAGTCTGTTCCCCCTCTCACTCTCTCTCTTCCACAGTGTGTTCCTTCTCTCTCCCACAGTCTGTTCCCTCTCTCTCTCTCTCCCACAGTCTGTTCCCCCTCTCACTCCCTCTCTTCCACAGTGTGTTCCTTCTCTCTCCCACAGTCTGTTCCCTCTCTCTCTCTCCCACAGTCTGTTTCCTCTCTCTCTCTCTCACTCCCACAGTCTGTTCCCCCTCTCTCTCTCTCTCTCTCTCTCCCCCACAGTCTCTTCTCTCTCTCTCCCACAGTCTGTTCCCTCTCTCTCTCTCTCTCTCTCTTCCACAGTGTGTTCCTTCTCTCTCCCACAGTCTGTTCCCTCTCTCCCTCTCCCACAGTCTGTTCCCTCTCTCTCTCTCTTCCACAGTGTGTTCCTTCTCTCTCCCACAGTCTGTTCCCTCTCTCCCTCTCTCTCTCTCCCCCACAGTGTGTTCCCTCACTCTCTCCCACAGTCTGTTCCCTCTGTCTCTCTCTCTCCCACAGTCTGTTCCCTCTGTCTCTCTCTCTCTCTCTCTCTCTCTCTCTCTCCCACAGTCTCTTCTCTCTCTCTCTCTCCCACAGTCTCTTCTCTCTCTCTCTCTCTTCCACAGTGTGTTCCTTCTCTCTCCCACAGTCTGTTCCCTCTCTCTCTCTCCCACAGTCTGTTCCCTCTCTCTCTCTCTCTCCCCCCCACAGTGTGTTCCCTCTCTCTCTCCCACAGTCTGGTCTCTCTCTCTCTCTCTCTCTCTCTCTCTCTCTCACAGTATGTTCCCTCTCTCTCTCTCTCTCTCTCTCCCCCCACAGTCTGTTCCTTCTCTCTCTCTCTCTCCCTCCCACAGTCTGTTCTCTCTCCCTCTCTCTCTCTCCCACAGTCTGTTCCCTCTGTCTGTCTCTCTCTCTCTCACAGTGTGTTCCCTCTCTCTCTCTCTCTCTCTCTCCCCCCACAGTGTATTCCCTCTCTCTCTCTCTCTCTCCCACAGTCTGTTCCCTCTCTCTCTCTCTCTCTCTCTCTCCCACAGTCTGTTCCCTCTCTCTCTCCCACAGTCTGTTCTCTCTCTCTCTCCCAGTCTGTTCCCTCTCTCTCTCTCTCTCTCTCTCTCCCTCTCCCACAGTCTGTCCTCTCCCTCTCTCTCTCCCACAGTCTGTTCCCTCACTCTCTCCCACAGTCTGTTCCCTCTCACTCTCTCTCCCACAGTCTGTACCCTCTCTCTCTCTCCCACAGTCTGTTCCCTCTCTCCCTCTCTGTCTCCCCCACAGTCTGTTCTCTCTCTCTCTGTCTCCCACAGTCTGTTTCCTCTCTCTCTCTCTCTCTCCCACAGTCTGTTTCCTCTCTCTCTCTCTCACTCCCACAGTCTGTTCCCCCCCTCTCTCTCTCTCTCTCTCCCCCACAGTCTCTTCTCTCTCTCTCCCACAGTCTGTTCCCTCTCTCTCTCTCACTCCCACAGTCTGTTCCCTCTCTCTCTTTTCCCCTCCCACAGTCTGTTCTCTCTCTCTCTCCCACAGTCTGTTCCCTCTCACTCTCTCTCCCACAGTCTGTACCCTCTCTCTCTCTCCCACAGTCTGTTCCCTCTCTCCCTCTCTGTCTCCCCCACAGTCTGTTCTCTCTCTCTCTCTCTCTCTCTGTCTCCCACAGTCTGTTTCCTCTCTCTCTCTCTCTCCCACAGTCTGTTTCCTCTCTCTCTCTCTCACTCCCACAGTCTGTTCCCCCTCTCTCTCTCTCTCTCTCTCTCCCCCACAGTCTCTTCTCTCTCTCTCCCACAGTCTGTTCCCTCTCTCTCTCTCTCACTCCCACAGTCTGTTCCCTCTCTCTCTTTTCCCCTCCCACAGTCTGTTCTCTCTCTCTCGCCCACAGTCTGTTCCCTCTCTCTCTCTGTCACTCCTACAGTCTGTCCTCTCTCTTTCTCTCTCTCTCCCACAGTCTCTTCTCTCTCTCTCTCTCTCCCACAGTCTGTTCCCTCTCTCTCTCCCACAGTCTGTTCTCTCTCTCTCTCCCAGTCTGTTACCTCTCTCTCTCTCTCTCTCTCTCCCTCTCCCACAGTCTGTCCTCTCCCTCTCTCTCTCCCACAGTCTGTTCCCTCACTCTCTCCCACAGTCTGTTCCCTCTCACTCTCTCTCCCACAGTCTGTACCCTCTCTCTCTCCCACAGTCTGTTCCCTCTCTCCCTCTCTGTCTCCCCCACAGTCTGTTCTCTCTCTCTCTCTCTCTCTCTGTCTCCCACAGTCTGTTTCCTCTCTCTCTCTCTCTCCCACAGTCTGTTTCCTCTCTCTCTCTCTCACTCCCACAGTCTGTTCCCCCTCTCTCTCTCTCTCTCTCTCTCCCCCACAGTCTCTTCTCTCTCTCTCCCACAGTCTGTTCCCTCTCTCTCTCTCTCTCTCTCTTCCACAGTGTGTTCCTTCTCTCTCCCACAGTCTGTTCCCTCTCTCCCTCTCCCACAGTCTGTTCCCTCTCTCTCTCTCTTCCACAGTGTGTTCCTTCTCTCTCCCACAGTCTGTTCCCTCTCTCCCTCTCTCTCTCTCCCCCACAGTGTGTTCCCTCACTCTCTCCCACAGTCTGTTCCCTCTGTCTCTCTCTCTCCCACAGTCTGTTCCCTCTGTCTCTCTCTCTCTCTCTCTCTCTCTCTCTCTCCCACAGTCTCTTCTCTCTCTCTCTCTCCCACAGTCTCTTCTCTCTCTCTCTCTCTTCCACAGTGTGTTCCTTCTCTCTCCCACAGTCTGTTCCCTCTCTCTCTCTCCCACAGTCTGTTCCCTCTCTCTCTCTCTCTCCCCCCCACAGTGTGTTGCCTCTCTCTCTCCCACAGTCTGGTCTCTCTCTCTCTCTCTCTCTCTCTCTCTCTCTCTCACAGTATGTTCCCTCTCTCTCTCTCTCTCTCTCTCCCCCCACAGTCTGTTCCTTCTCTCTCTCTCTCTCCCTCCCACAGTCTGTTCTCTCTCCCTCTCTCTCTCTCCCACAGTCTGTTCCCTCTGTCTGTCTCTCTCTCTCTCACAGTGTGTTCCCTCTCTCTCTCTCTCTCTCTCCCCCCACAGTGTATTCCCTCTCTCTCTCTCTCTCTCCCACAGTCTGTTCCCTCTCTCTCTCTCTCTCTCTCTCTCTCCCACAGTCTGTTCCCTCTCTCTCTCCCACAGTCTGTTCTCTCTCTCTCTCCCAGTCTGTTCCCTCTCTCTCTCTCTCTCTCTCTCTCCCTCTCCCACAGTCTGTCCTCTCCCTCTCTCTCTCCCACAGTCTGTTCCCTCACTCTCTCCCACAGTCTGTTCCCTCTCACTCTCTCTCCCACAGTCTGTACCCTCTCTCTCTCTCCCACAGTCTGTTCCCTCTCTCCCTCTCTGTCTCCCCCACAGTCTGTTCTCTCTCTCTCTGTCTCCCACAGTCTGTTTCCTCTCTCTCTCTCTCACTCCCACAGTCTGTTCCCCCCCTCTCTCTCTCTCTCTCTCCCCCACAGTCTCTTCTCTCTCTCTCCCACAGTCTGTTCCCTCTCTCTCTCTCACTCCCACAGTCTGTTCCCTCTCTCTCTTTTCCCCTCCCACAGTCTGTTCTCTCTCTCTCTCCCACAGTCTGTTCCCTCTCTCTCTCTGTCACTCCTACAGTCTGTCCTCTCTCTTTCTCTCTCTCTCCCACAGTCTCTTCTCTCTCTCTCTCTCCCACAGTCTGTTCCCTCTCTCCCACAGTCTGTTCTCTCTCTCTCTCTCCCAGTCTGTTCCCTCTCTCTCTCTCTCTCTCTCTCTCCCTCTCCCACAGTCTGTCCTCTCCCTCACTCTCTCCCACAGTCTGTTCCCTCACTCTCTCCCACAGTCTGTTCCCTCTCACTCTCTCTCCCACAGTCTGTACCCTCTCTCTCTCTCCCACAGTCTGTTCCCTCTCTCCCTCTCTGTCTCCCCCACAGTCTGTTCTCTCTCTCTCTCTCTCTCTCTCTCTCTCTGTCTCCCACAGTCTGTTTCCTCTCTCTCTCTCTCTCTCCCACAGTCTGTTTCCTCTCTCTCTCTCTCACTCCCACAGTCTGTTCCCCCTCTCTCTCTCTCTCTCTCCCCCACAGTCTCTTCTCTCTCTCTCCCACAGTCTGTTCCCTCTCTCTCTCTCTCACTCCCACAGTCTGTTCCCTCTCTCTTTTCCCCTCCCACAGTCTGTTCTCTCTCTCTCTCCCACAGTCTGTTCCCTCTCTCTCTCTGTCACTCCTACAGTCTGTCCTCTCTCTTTCTCTCTCTCTCCCACAGTCTCTTCTCTCTCTCTCTCTCTCCCACAGTCTGTTCCCTCTCTCTCTCCCACAGTCTGTTCTCTCTCTCTCTCCCAGTCTGTTCCCTCTCTCTCTCTCTCTCTCTCTCCCTCTCCCACAGTCTGTCCTCTCTCTCTCTCTCTCCCACAGTCTGTTCCCTCTCTCTCTCTCCCACAGTCTGTTCCCTCTCTCTCTCTCTCCCACAGTCTGTTCCCCCTCTCACTCTCTCTCTTCCACAGTGTGTTCCTTCTCTCTCCCACAGTCTGTTCCCTCTCTCTCTCTCTCCCACAGTCTGTTCCCCCTCTCACTCCCTCTCTTCCACAGTGTGTTCCTTCTCTCTCCCACAGTCTGTTCCCTCTCTCTCTCTCCCACAGTCTGTTCCCTCTCTCTCTCTCTCCCACAGTCTGTTCCCCCTCTCACTCTCTCTCTTCCACAGTGTGTTCCTTCTCTCTCCCACAGTCTGTTCCCTCTCTCTCCCTCTCCCACAGTCTGTTCCCTCTCTCCCTTTCTCTCTCTCCCCCACAGTGTTTTCTCTGTCTCTCTCTCCCAGTGTGTTCTCTCTCTTTCTCTCTCTCCCCCACAGTCTGTCTGTCTTTCTCTCTCTCCCACAGTCTGTTCC
>NW_027310421.1:35000-37500 GCF_047496795.1 Chiloscyllium punctatum
TGTTCCCTCTGTCTGTCTCTCTCTCTCTCACAGTGTGTTCCCTCTCTCTCTCTCTCTCTCTCCCCCCACAGTGTATTCCCTCTCTCTCTCTCTCTCTCCCACAGTCTGTTCCCTCTCTCTCTCTCTCTCTCTCTCCCACAGTCTGTTCTCTCTCTCTCTCCCACAGTCTGTTCTCTCTCTCTCTCTCCCACAGTTTGTTCCCTCTCTCTCTCACTCTCCCACAGTGTGTTCCTTCTCTCTCCCACAGTCTGTTCCCTCTCTCCCCACCTCTCTCTCTCTCTCTCTCTCCCACAGTCTGTTCCCTCTCTCTCTATCTCTCTCCCTCCCACAGTATGTTCCCTCTCTCTCTCTCTCTCCCACAGTGTGTTCCTTCTCTCTCCCACAGTCTGTTCCCTCTCTCCCCACCTCTCTCTCTCCCAGTCTGTTCCCTCTTTCTCTATCTCTCTCCCTCCCACAGTATGTCCCTTCGCTCTCCCACAGTCTGCTCCCTCTCTCCCCCCCATCTCTATCTCTCTCTCTCTCTCTCCCACAGTCTGTTCCCTCTCTCTCTCTCCCACAGTCTGTTCCCTCTCTCTCTCTCTCTCTCCCACAGTCTTTTCCCTCTCTCACTCTCTCCCACAGTCTGTTCCCTCTCTCTCTCTCACAGTCTGTTCTCTCTCTCCCACAGTCTGTTCCCTCTCTCTCTCTGTCACTCCTACAGTCTGTCCTCTCTCTCTCTCTCTCTCTCTCTCTCTCCCCCACAGTCTCTTCTCTCTCTCTCCCACAGTCTGTTCCCTCTCTCTCTCCCACAGTCTGTTCTCTCTCTCCCACAGTCTGTTCCCTCTCTCTCTCTGTCACTCCTACAGTCTGTCCTCTCTCTCTCTCTCTCTCTCTCCCACAGTCTCTTCTCTCTCTCTCTCTCCCAGTCTGTTCCCTCTCTCTCTCTCTTCCCCTCCCACAGTCTGTTCCCTCTCTCTCTCTCTCTTCCCCTCCCACAGTCTGTTCTCTCTCTCTCTCACTCTCTCTCCCACAGACTGTTCCCTCTCTCCCCCCCCACAGTGTTTTCTCTGTCTCTCTCTCTCCCAGTGTGTTCCCTCTCTTTCTCTCTCTCCCCCACAGTCTGTCCGTCTTTCTCTCTCTCCCACAGTCTGTTCTCTCTCTCTCTCTCCCACAGTCTGTCCTCTCTCTCTCTCTCTCTCTCCCCACAGTCTCTTCTCTCTCTCTCTCTCACACAGTCTGTTCCCTCTCTCTCTCTCTCTTCCCCTCCCACAGTCTGTTCCCTCTCTCTCTCTCTCTTCCCCTCCCACAGTCTGTTCTCTCTCTCTCTCTCTCTCTCTCTTCCCCTCCCACAGTCTCTTCCCTCTCTCTCTCTCTCTCTTCCCCTCCCACAGTCTCTTCCCTCTCTCTCTCTCTCTCTCCCCCACAGTCTGTTCCCTCTCTCACTCTCTCTCCCACAGACTGTTCCCTCTCTATCTCTCCCTCCCACAGACTGTTCCCTCTCTCTCTCTCCCCCCACAGTGTTTTCTCTGTCTCTCTCTCTCCCAGTGTGTTCTCTCTCTTTCTCTCTCTCCCCCACAGTCTGTCCGTCTTTCTCTCTCTCCCACAGTCTGTTCCCTCTCTCTCTCCCACAGTCTGTTCCCTCTCTCTCTCCCACAGTCTGTTCTCTCTCTCTCTCTCCCACAGTCTGTTCCCTCTCTCTCTCCCACAGTCTGTCCTCTCTCTCTCTCTCCCCACAGTCTCCTCTCTCTTCCCCTCCCACAGTCTCTTCCCTCTCTCTCTCTCTCTTCCCCTCCCACAGTCTGTTCTCTCTCTCTCTCTCTCTCTTTCCCTCCCACAGTCTGTTCTCTCTCTCTCTCTCTCTCCCACAGTCTGTTCCCTCTCTCTCTCTCCCACAGTCTGTCCTCTCTCTCTCTCTCTCTCCCCACAGTCTCTTCTCTCTCTCTCTCTCACACAGTCTGTTCTCTCTCTCTCTCTCTCTCCCCTCCCACAGTCTGTTTTCTCTCTCTCTCTCTCCCACAGTCTGTTCCCTCTCTCTGTCTGTCTCTCTCTCTCTCTCCCACAGTCTGTCTCCTCTCTCTCTCTCTCACCCACAGTCTGTTCCCTCTCTCTCTCTCTCTCTCTCTCTCCCACAGTCTGGTCCCTCTCTCTCCCACAGTGTGTTCCTTCTCTCTCCCACAGTCTGTTCCCTCTCTCCCCCCCCTCTCTCTCTCTCTCTCCCACAGTCTGTTCCCCCTCTCTCTCTCTCTCTCCCCCACAGTATGTTCCTTCGCTCTCCCACAGTCTGTTCCCTCTCTCACTCTCTCCCCCACAGTCTGTTCCCTCTCTCTCTCTCTCTCCCCCCACAGTGTTTTCTCTGTCTCTCTCTCCCAGTGTGTTCTCTCTCTTTCTCTCTCTCCCCCACAGTCTATCTGTCTTTCTCTCTCTCCCACAGTCTGTTCTCTCTCTCTCCCAGTCTGTTCCCTCTCTCTCTCTCTCACTCCCACAGTCTGTCCTCTCTCTCTCTCTCTCTCTCCCCCACAGT
>NW_027310421.1:42500-83542 GCF_047496795.1 Chiloscyllium punctatum
TCTCTCTCTCTCTCTCTCTCTCTCCCACAGTCTGTTTCCTCTCTCTCTCTCTCTCCCACAGTCTGTTTCCTCTCTCTCTCTCTCACTCCCACAGTCTGTTCTCTCTCTCTCTCCCACAGTCTGTTCCCTCTCTCTCTCTCTCACTCCCACAGTCTGTTCTCTCTCTCTCTCCCACAGTCTGTTCCCTCTCTCTCTCTCTCACTCCCACAGTCTGTTCTCTCTCTCTCTCCCACAGTCTGTTCCCTCTCTCTCTCTGTCACTCCCACAGTCTGTCCTCTCCCTCTCTCTCTCCCACAGTCTGTTCCCTCACTCTCTCCCACAGTCTGTTCCCTCTCACTCTCTCTCCCACAGTCTGTACCCTCTCTCTCTCTCCCACAGTCTGTTCCCTCTCTCCCTCTCTGTCTCCCCCACAGTCTGTTCTCTCTCTCTCTCTCTCTCTGTCTCCCACAGTCTGTTTCCTCTCTCTCTCTCTCTCCCACAGTCTGTTTCCTCTCTCTCTCTCTCACTCCCACAGTCTGTTCCCCCTCTCTCTCTCTCTCTCCCCCACAGTCTCTTCTCTCTCTCTCCCACAGTCTGTTCCCTCTCTCTCTCTCTCACTCCCACAGTCTGTTCCCTCTCTCTCTTTTCCCCTCCCACAGTCTGTTCTCTCTCTCTCTCCCACAATCTGTTCCCTCTCTCTCTCTGTCACTCCTACAGTCTGTCCTCTCTCTTTCTCTCTCTCTCCCACAGTCTCTTCTCTCTCTCTCTCTCCCACCGTCTGTTCCCTCTCTCTCTCCCACAGTCTGTTCTCTCTCTCTCTCTCCCAGTCTGTTCCCTCTCTCTCTCTCTCTCTCCCTCTCCCACAGTCTGTCCTCTCCCTCTCTCTCTCCCACAGTCTGTTCCCTCACTCTCTCCCACAGTCTGTTCCCTCTCACTCTCTCTCCCACAGTCTGTACCCTCTCTCTCTCTCCCACAGTCTGTTCCCTCTCTCCCTCTCTGTCTCCCCCACAGTCTGCTCTCTCTCTCTCTCTCTCTCTGTCTCCCACAGTCTGTTTCCTCTCTCTCTCTCTCTCCCAGTCTGTTTCCTCTCTCTCTCTCACTCCCACAGTCTCTTCTCTCTCTCTCCCACAGTCTGTTCCCTCTCTCTCTCTCTCACTCCCACAGTCTGTTCTCTCTCTCTCTCCCACAGTCTGTTCCCTCTCTCTCTCTGTCACTCCTACAGTCTGTCCTCTCTCTTTCTCTCTCTCTCCCACAGTCTCTTCTCTCTCTCTCTCTCTCCCACAGTCTGTTCCCTCTCTCTCTCCCACAGTCTGTTCTCTCTCTCTCTCCCAGTCTGTTACCTCTCTCTCTCTCTCTCTCTCTCTCTCTCTCTCCCTCTCCCACAGTCTGTCCTCTCTCTCTCTCTCTCTCCCACAGTCTGTTCCCTCTCTCTCTCTCCCACAGTCTGTTCCCTCTCTCTCTCTCTCCCACAGTCTGTTCCCCTTCTCACTCTCTCTCTTCCACAGTGTGTTCCTTCTCTCTCCCACAGTCTGTTCCCTCTCTCTCTCTCCCACAGTCTGTTCCCTCTCTCTCTCTCTCCCACAGTCTGTTCCCCCTCTCACTCTCTCTCTTCCACAGCGTGTTCCTTCTCTCTCCCACAGTCTGTTCCCTCTCTCTCCCTCTCCCACAGTCTGTTCCCTCTCTCCCTTTCTCTCTCTCCCCCACAGTGTTTTCTCTGTCTCTCTCTCCCAGTGTGTTCTCTCTCTTTCTCTCTCTCCCCCACAGTCTGTCTGTCTTTCTCTCTCTCCCACAGTCTGTTCCCTCTGTCTCTCTCTCTCTCCCACAGTCTGTTCCCTCTGTCTCTCTCTCTCTCACTCCCACAGTCTGTCCTCTCTCTCTCACTCTCTCTCTCTCTCCCACAGTCTGTTCTCTCTCTCTCTCCCTCCCACAGTCTGTTCTCTCTCTCTCTCTCTCTCCCACAGTCTGTTCCCTCTGTCTGTCTCTCTCTCTCTCACAGTGTGTTCCCTCTCTCTCTCTCTCTCTCCCCCCACAGTGTATTCCCTCTCTCTCTCTCTCTCTCTCCCACAGTCTGTTCCCTCTCTCTCTCTCTCTCTCTCTCTCTCTCCCACAGTCTGTTCTCTCTCTCTCTCCCACAGTCTGTTCTCTCTCTCTCTCTCCCACAGTTTGTTCCCTCTCTCTCCCACTCTCCCACAGTCTGTTCCCTCTGTCTCTCTCTCTCTCTCCCACAGTCTGTTCCCTCTGTCTCTCTCTCTCTCTCCCACAGTCTGTTCCCTCTGTCTCTCTCTCTCTCACTCCCACAGTCTGTCCTCTCTCTCTCTCTCTCTCTCTCTCTCTCTCCCTCCCACAGTCTGTTCCCTCTCTCTCTCTCTCTCTCTTCCACAGTGTGTTCCTTCTCTCTCCCACAGTCTGTTCCCTCTCTCCCTCTCTCTCTCTCCCCCACAGTGTGTTCCCTCACTCTCTCCCACAGTCTGTTCCCTCTGTCTCTCTCTCTCTCTCACAGTCTGTTCCCTCTGTCTCTCTCTCTCTCTCTCCCACAGTCTGTTCCCTCTGTCTCTCTCTCTCTCTCACAGTCTGTTCCCTCTGTCTCTCTCTCTCTCACTCCCACAGTCTGTCCTCTCTCTCACTCTCTCTCTCTCTCCCACAGTCTGTTCTCTCTCTCTCTCCCTCCCACAGTCTGTTCTCTCTCTCCCACAGTCTGTTCCCTCTGTCTGTCTCTCTCTCTCTCACAGTGTGTTCCCTCTCTCTCTCTCTCTCCCCCCACAGTGTGTTCCCTCACTCTCTCCCACAGTCTGTTCCCTCTGTCTCTCTCTCTCTCCCACAGTCTGTTCCCTCTGTCTCTCTCTCTCTCTCTCTCTCTCTCTCTCTCCCACAGTCTCTTCTCTCTCTCTCTCTCCCACAGTCTCTTCTCTCTCTCTCTCTCTTCCACAGTGTGTTCCTTCTCTCTCCCGCAGTCTGTTCCCTCTCTCTCTCTCCCACAGTCTGTTCCCTCTCTCTCTCTCTCTCTCTCTCTCTCTCTCTCCCCCACAGTGTGTTCCCTCTCTCTCTCCCACAGTCTGGTCTCTCTCTCTCTCTCTCTCTCTCTCTCTCTCTCACACACAGTATGTTCCCTCTCTCTCTCTCTCTCTCTCCCCCCACAGTCTGTTCCTTCTCTCTCTCTCTCTCCCTCCCACAGTCTGTTCTCTCTCTCTCTCTCTCCCTCCCACAGTCTGTTCCCTCTGTCTGTCTCTCTCTCTCTCACAGTGTGTTCCCTCTCTCTCTCTCTCTCCCCCCCCACAGTGTATTCCCTCTCTCTCTCTCTCTCTCCCACAGTCTGTTCTCTCTCTCTCCCACAGTCTGTTCTCTCTCTCTCTCTCCCACAGTTTGTTCCCTCTCTCTCTCACTCTCCCACAGTGTGTTCCTTCTCTCTCCCACAGTCTGTTCCCTCTCTCCCCACCTCTCTCTCTCTCTCTCTCTCCCACAGTCTGTTCCCTCTCTCTCTATCTCTCTCCCTCCCACAGTATGTTCCCTCTCTCTCTCTCTCTCCCACAGTGTGTTCCTTCTCTCTCCCACAGTCTGTTCCCTCTCTCCCCACCTCTCTCTCTCTCTCTCTCCCAGTCTGTTCCCTCTTTCTCTATCTCTCTCCCTCCCACAGTATGTTCCTTCGCTCTCCCACAGTCTGCTCCCTCTCTCCCCCCCATCTCTATCTCTCTCTCTCTCTCTCCCACAGTCTGTTCCCTCTCTCTCTCTCCCACAGTCTGTTCCCTCTCTCTCTCTCTCTCCCACAGTCTTTTCCCTCTCTCACTCTCTCCCACAGTCTGTTCCCTCTCTCTCCCCCACAGTCTGTTCTCTCTCTCCCACAGTCTGTTCCCTCTCTCTCTCTGTCACTCCTACAGTCTGTCCTCTCTCTCTCTCTCTCTCCCCCACAGTCTCTTCTCTCTCTCTCCCACAGTCTGTTCCCTCTCTCTCTCCCACAGTCTGTTCTCTCTCTCCCACAGTCTGTTCCCTCTCTCTCTCTGTCACTCCTACAGTCTGTCCTCTCTCTCTCTCTCTCTCTCTCTCTCTCCCACAGCCTCTTCTCTCTCTCTCTCTCCCACAGTCTCTTCTCTCTCTCTCTCTCCCAGTCTGTTCCCTCTCTCTCTCTCTCTTCCCCTCCCACAGTCTGTTCCCTCTCTCTCTCTCTCTTCCCCTCCCACAGTCTGTTCTCTCTCTCTCTCACTCTCTCTCCCACAGACTGTTCCCTCTCTCTCTCTCCCCCCACAGTGTTTTCTCTGTCTCTCTCTCTCCCAGTGTGTTCTCTCTCTTTCTCTCTCTCCCCACAGTCTCTTCTCTCTCTCTCTCTCACACAGTCTGTTCCCTCTCTCTCTCTCTCTTCCCCTCCCACAGTCTGTTCCCTCTCTCTCTCTCTCTCTTCCCCTCCCACAGTCTGTTCCCTCTCTCTCTCTCTTCCCCTCCCACAGTCTGTTCTCTCTCTCTCTCTCTCTTCCCCTCCCACAGTCTCTTCCCTCTCTCTCTCTCTCTTCCCCTCCCACAGTCTGTTCTCTCTCTCTCTCTCTCTCCCCCCCCCACAGTCTGTTCCCTCTCTCACTCTCTCTCCCACAGACTGTTCCCTCTCTATCTCTCCCTCCCACAGACTGTTCCCTCTCTCTCTCTCCCCCCACAGTGTTTTCTCTGTCTCTCTCTCTCCCAGTGTGTTCTCTCTCTTTCTCTCTCTCCCCCACAGTCTGTCCGTCTTTCTCTCTCTCCCACAGTCTGTTCCCTCTCTCTCTCCCACAGTCTGTTCTCTCTCTCTCTCTCCCACAGTCTGTTCCCTCTCTCTCTCCCACAGTCTGTCCTCTCTCTCTCTCTCTCCCCACAGTCTCCTCTCTCTTCCCCTCCCACAGTCTCTTCCCTCTCTCTCTCTCTCTTCCCCTCCCACAGTCTGTTCTCTCTCTCTCTCTCTCTCTTTCCCTCCCACAGTCTGTTCTCTCTCTCTCTCCCACAGTCTGTTCCCTCTCTCTCTCTCCCACAGTCTGTCCTCTCTCTCTCTCTCTCTCTCTCTCCCCACAGTCTCTTCTCTCTCTCTCTCTCACAGACTGTTCTCTCTCTCTCTCTCTCTCCCCTCCCACAGTCTGTTCTCTCTCTCTCTCTCTCCCACAGTCTGTTCCCTCTCTCTGTCTGTCTGTCTCTCTCTCTCCCACAGTCTGTCTCCTCTCTCTCTCTCTCTCCCACAGTCTGTTCCCTCTCTCTCTCTCTCTCTCTCCCACAGTCTGGTCCCTCTCTCTCCCACAGTGTGTTCCTTCTCTCTCCCACAGTCTGTTCCCTCTCTCCCCCCCCCCCCCTCTCTCTCTCTCTCCCACAGTCTGTTCCCCCTCTCTCTCTCTCTCTCCCCCACAGTATGTTCCTTCGCTCTCCCACAGTCTGCTCCCTCTCTCACCCCCCTCTCTATCTCTCTCTCTCTCCCACAGTCTGTTCTCTCTCTCTCTCCCACAGTCTGTTCCCTCTCTCTCTCCCACAGTCTGTTCCCTCTCTCTCTCTCTCTCCCCCACAGTGTTTTCTCTGTCTCTCTCTCCCAGTGTGTTCTCTCTCTTTCTCTCTCTCCCCCACAGTCTATCTGTCTCTCTCTCTCTCCCACAGTCTGTTCTCTCTCTCTCCCAGTCTGTTCCCTCTCTCTCTCTCACTCCCACAGTCTGTCCTCTCTCTCTCTCTCTCTCTCTCTCCCCCACAGTCTCTTCTCTCTCTCTCTCCCACAGTCTGTTCCCGCTCTCTCTCTTCCCCTCCCACAGTCTGTTCTCTCTCTCTCTCTCCCACAGTCTGTTCCCTCTCTCTGTCTCTCTCTCTGTCTCTCTCTCCCCCACAGTCTGTTTCCTCTCTCTCTCTCTCTCTCTCTCTCCCACAGTCTGTTTCCTCTCTCCCCGTCTCTCTCTCTCTCTCTCTCTCTCCCACAGTCTGTTCCCCCTCTCCCTCTCTCTCTCTCCCACAGTATGTTCCTTCGCTCTCCCACAGTCTGCTCCCTCTCTCCCCCCTCTCTTTATCTCTCTCTCTCTCCCACAGTCTGTTCCCTCTCTCTCTCCCACAGTCTGTTCCCTCTCTCTCCCACAGTCTGTTCTTTCTCTCTCTCTCTCGCTCTCTCTCTCTCTCCTACTGTCTGTTGTCTCTCTCTCTCTCTCTCTCTCTCTCCCACAGTCTGTTCTCTCTCTCCCACAGTCTGTTCCCTCTCTCCCTCTCTCTCTAACCCACAGTGTTTTTTCTCTCTCTCTCTCTCTCTCTCCCATGGTCTGTTCCCTCTCCCGGTCTCTCCCACAGTGTGTTTTCCCCCCCCCCCTCTCTCTCTCTCCTACAGTCTGTTCCCTCTCTCTCTCTCCCACAGTCTGTTCCCTCTCTCTCTCTCTCTCTCTCCCACAATCTGTTCCCTCTCTCTCTCTCCCCCACAGTCTGTGCCCTCTCTCTCTCTCTCCCCCACAGTCTGTTCCCTCTCTCCCTCTCTCTCCCCCACAGTCTGTTCCCTCCCTCCCTCCCACAGTCTGTTCCTTCCCTCCCTCCCACAGTCTGTTCCCTCCCTCCCTCCCACAGTCTGTTCCCTCCCTCCCTCCCACAGTCTGTTCCCTCCCTCCCACCCACAGTCTGTTCCCTCCCTCCCTCCCACAGTCTGTTCCTTCCCTCCCTCCCACAGTCTGTTCCTTCCCTCCCTCCCACAGTCTGTGCCCTCCCTCCCACAGTCTGTGCCCTCTCTCTCTCTCCCCTCCACAGTCTGTGTCCTCTCTCTCTCTCTCTCCCCTCCACAGTCTGTTCCCTCTCCCCTCCACAGTCTGTTCCCTCTCTCTCTCTCTCCCACAGTCTGTTTTCTCTCTCTCTCTCTCTCCCACAGTCTGTTCTCTCTCTCTCTCTCCCACAGTCTGTTCCCTCTCTCTCTCTCCCACAGTCTGTCCTCTCTCTCTCTCTCTCTCCCCACAGTCTCTTCTCTCTCTCTCTCACACACAGTCTGTTCTCTCTATTTTTCTCTCTCTCTCTCCCACAGTCTGTACCCACCCCCTCTCTCTCTTCCACAGTCTGTTCCCTCTCTCTCTCTCTCTCCCACAGTCTGTTCTCTTTCTCTCTCTCCCACAGTCTGTTCCCTCTCTCTCTCTCTCTCTCACTCCCACAGTGTGTTCCCTCTCTCTCTCCCACAGTGTGTTCCCTCTCTCTCTCCCACAGTGTGTTCCCTCTCTCTCTCCCACAGTGTGTTCCCTCTCACTCTCCCACAGTCTGTACCCTCTCACTCTCCCACAGTCTGTACCCTCTCACTCTCCCACAGTCTGTACCCACCCCCTCTCTCTTTTCCACAGTCTGTTCCCTCTCTCTCTCTCTCTCTCTCTCCCACAGTCTGTTCCCTCTTTCTCTCACTCCCACAGTGTGTGCCCTCTCTCTCTCTCCCCCCCACAGTCTGTTCCCTCTCTCCCTCTCTCTCTCTCCCCCCCACAGTGTGTTCCCTCTCTCTCTCCCATAGTGTGTTCCCTCTCTCTCTCTCTCCCTCTCCCACAGATGTTCCCTCTCTCTCTCCCCCACAGTCTGTTCTCCCCCCCCTCTCTCCCACAGTGTGTTCCCTCTCTCTCTCCCCCACAGTCTGTTCTCTCTCTCTCTCCCACAGATGTTCCCTCTCTCTCTCTCTCTCTCTCTCTCTCCCACAGTCTGTTCTCCCCCCACCTCTCTCTCTCTCCCACAGTGTGTTCCCTCTCTCTCTCCCCCACAGTCTGTTCTCTCTCTCTCTCCCCCACAGTCTGTTCTCTCTCTCTCTCTCTCCCACAGTCTGTTCCCTCTCACTCTCTCTCTCTCTGACTCCCACAGTCGGTTCCCTCTCTCTATCTCTCTCTTCCACAGTGTGTTCCCTCTCTCTCTCTCCCACAGTCGGTTCCCTCTCTCCATCTCTCTCTCCCACAGTGTGCTCCCTCTCCGTCTCTCTCTCTCCCACAGTCTGTTCCCCCTCTCTCTCTCTCTCTCTCTCCCCCACAGTCTGTTCCCTGTCTTTTTCTCTCCGCCCCCCCCACCCCACCCCACCCCGACAGTCAATTCCCTCTCCCTCTATCTCTCTCTCTCTCTCTCTCTCTCTCTCCCCCCCACAGTATGTTCCCTCTCTCTCTCTCGCTCTCTCTCCCACAGTCTGTTCCCTTGCTCTCTCTCTCCCACAGTCTGTTCCCCCTCTCTCTCTCGCTCTCTCTCCCCTACAGTCTGTTCCCTCCCTCTCTCTCTCCCACAGTCTGTTCCCTCTCTCTCTCTCTCTCGCTCTCTCCCACAGTCTGTTCCCTCCCTCTCTCTCTCCCACAGTCTGTTGCCTCTCTCTGTCTCGCTCTCTTTTTCTCCCACATGACCTTCATGATTTTATACACCTTTATAAGGTCACCCCTCAGCCTCCGACGCTCCAGGGAAAACAGCCCCAGCCTGTTCAGCCTCTCCCTGTAGCTCAGATCCTCCAGCCCTGGCAACATCCTTGTAAATCTTTTCTGAACCCTTTCAAGTTTCACAACATCTTTCCGTTAGGAAGGAGACCAGAATTGCACGCAATATTCCAACAGTGGCCTAACCAATGTCCTGTACAGCCGCAATATGACCTCCCAACTCCTGTACTCAATACTCTGAGTGGTAAAGGAAAGCAGACCAAACGCTGCCTTCACTATCCTATCTACCTGTCGATATTAGATTCTTAATATTTATTGAAGTCAATTTGCCCCCACTGTAGGTGCCAGGAACATTACCCGGGCCTCTGGATTAACAGACCAGCGATGACATCGCCAGGCCATTGCCTTCCCATAATTCCAACCCTTACGGCCTTGTTTTGAAAATCCCACTCTCCCTTCCTGCTCTGAATGAGTTCCCTGATCAATTCCATGGCATCTTCTCTTTCCCGTCTCTCTGAAGAGTCTGGAATACAAATTTGACGCTCTCTGCTTGGCCCCCCACCCCAGCTCCCTCAACCGTGTCCCAGCAATTATGTCAACACCCCAACCCACACCCCCCATTCCCCCCAACGCCCGCCATGTTTTAACTGACCTTTTCAACTCAGCCTGCCGTTCGAATTAGCACCATCCCGCCTTGACCAACTCCCCCTGGCAGTGTCTCCTCAGTTTCTCTCTGTCTCTCTCTCTGTCTCTCTCTCTCTGTCTCTCTCTCTCTCTCACTCTCCCCCACTCTCCCCCCCCTCTCCCCCCCTCTCTCTCCCCCCCCCCCCATTTTGGAACGTGCACCACCCCACACCTCTCCTGAACCACCCCATACCCACACCCCAACATTGCCCGCCCCTCCCCCCGCCAGACCCCCTTGTCCATCGAAAGGTCACCCTTAGAGTCCTACAGCACCGAGACAGGCCCTTCAGCCCAAACAGCTCCATGCTGACCCCAATGTCATCCACGTTCACCCCATTTCCCTGCACTTACCCCATATCCTTTCCTTTCCAAGCATTTGTCCAATTGCCTTTTAAATGGTGTTAATGTACCCACCTCAACCACTTCCTTATTCCATATCCATCCCACCCTCTGTGTAAACATGTTACCCCTCAGGTTCCCTTTTATTCTTTCCCCTTGAACCTTAAACTGATGCCCCCGAGTCCTCGATTCCCGAACCTTGGGAAAAAAGACTGAGTGCATTCACCCTATCCAGGCCTCTCATGATCTTATATACCTCGAAAAGATTCCCCCTCAGTCTCCTACGCTCTGAAGAAAATAGTCCTGGCTTGTCCAACCTCTCCCAATAACTCAGTCCCTTCAGTCCCGTCCACATCCTTGTAAATTTCTTACACACTCTTTCCAGTTTAATAACATCTTTCCTACAGCAAGGTGACCCAAACTGAACACAATACTCCAAGTGTGGCCTCACCAACATCCTGTATTACTACAATATAACTTCCCAACTTCTTTATTCAATGCCCTGACTGATGAAGGCCAACGTGCCAAAAGCCTCCTTCACTGCCCTGTCTACCTGGGACTCCACTCTCAGAGAGCCGTGCAGTTGAACTGCAATGTCCCTCTGTTTCACTAAACTCCTTAATGCTCTACCATTCACCATGGAACTCCTGCCTTGACTTGACGTCCCAAAGTGCAGCACCTCACACTCATCGACATGAATCTCCATTTTGCCATTTCTCGGCCCAGGTCCGCACCCGATCAAGGTCCTGCTGCAGTTTCTGACAACCGTCCTCACTGTCCACGATAACGGGCTATTTTAGGCTCATCTTACTTAGAGTCTCTCCAGTGAGGAAACAGGCCCTTCGGCCCAACAACTCCACACCAACACTCCCAAGCATAACCAGACCCATTTCCCCTCCCCTGTTACTCTACATTTACCCCTGACAAATGACCGAACCCACACATCCCTGAACACTATGGGGTAATTTAGCATGGCCAATCCACCCTAACCTACACATCCCTGAACACTATGGGTAATTTAGCATGGCCAATCCACCCTAACCTACACATCCCTGAACACTATGGGGTAATTTAGCATGGCCAATCCACCCTAACCTGCACATCCCTGAACACTATGGGGTAATTTAGCATGGCCAATCCACCCTAACCTGCACATCCCTGAACACTATGGGGTAATTTAGCATGGCCAATCCACCCTAACCTACACATCCCTGAACACTATGGGGTAATTTAGCATGGCCAATCCACCCTAACCTGCACATCCCTGAACACTATGGGGTAATTTAGCATGGCCAATCCACCCCAACCTGCACATCCCTGAACACTATAGGGTAATTTAGCATGGCCAATCCACCCTAACCTACACATCCCTGAACACTATGGGGTAATTTAGCATGGCCAATCCACCCTAACCTACACATCCCTGAATACTATGGGGTAATTTAGCATGGCCAATCCACCCTAACCTACACATCCCTGAACACTATAGGGTAATTTAGCATGGCCAATCCACCCTAACCTACACATCCCTGAACACTATGGGGTAATTTAGCATGGCCAATCCACCCTAACCTACACATCCCTGAATACTATGGGGTAATTTAGCATGGCCAATCCACCCTAACCTACACATCCCTGAACACTATAGGGTAATTTAGCATGGCCAATCCACCCTAACCTACACATCCCTGAACACTATGGGGTAATTTAGCATGGCCAATCCACCCTAACCTACACATCCCTGAATACTATGGGGTAATTTAGCATGGCCAATCCACCCTAACCTACACATCCCTGAACACTATAGGGTAATTTAGCATGGTCAATCCACCCTAACCTACACATCCCTGAACACTATAGGGTAATTTAGCATGGCCAATCCACCCTAACCTGCACATCCCTGAACACTATGGGGTAATTTAGCATGACCAATCCACCCTAACCTACACATCCCTGAACACTATGGGGTAATTTAGCATGGCCAATCCACCCTAACCTACACATCCCTGAACACTATGGGGTAATTTAGCATGGCCAATCCACCCTAACCTACACATCCCTGAACACTATGGGGTAATTTAGCATGGCCAATCCACCCTAACCTGCACATCCCTGAACACTATGGGTAATTTAGCATGGCCAATCCACCCTAACCTACACATCCCTGAACACTATGGGGTAATTTAGCATGACCAATCCACCCTAACCTACACATCCCTGAACACTATGGGGTAATTTAGCATGGCCAATCCACCCTAACCTACACATCCCTGAACACTATGGGGTAATTTAGCATGGCCAATCCACCCTAACCTACACATCCCTGAACACTATGGGGTAATTTAGCATGGTCAATCCACCCTAACCTACACATCCCTGAACACTATGGGGTAATTTAGCATGGCCAATCCACCCTAACCTACACATCCCTGGGCACTATGGGGTAATTTAGCATGGCCAATCCACCCTAACCTACACATCCCTGAACACTATGGGGTAATTTAGCATGGCCAATCCACCCTAACCTACACATCCCTGGGCACTATGGGGTAATTTAGCATGGCCAATCCACCCTAACCTACACATCCCTGAACACTATGGGGTAATTTAGCATGGCCAATCCACCCTAACCTACACATCCCTGAACACTATGGGGTAATTTAGCATGGTCAATCCACCATAACCTGCATGTCTTTGGAGTGTGGGAGGAAACCAGAGCACCTGGAGGAAACCCACGCAGACACAGGGAGAATGAGCAAACTCCACACTGACAGTCGCCTGAGGCTGGAATTGAACCCGGGTCCCTGGTGTGGTGAGGCAGCGGTGCTAACCACTGAGCCACCACGCAGCCTCAATTATGCCTTGTACCTTCACATCCAAACTACTGACAACAAACAGCAATGGGCCCAGCACTGACCACTGAGGCCTAGTTACAGGCCTCGAGCCTGACAAGCATCCTTCCACCATTACCCTCTGCTTCAGTCTTGTTGTTCGGACAGCAACGGCCCAGTTCCGACGACTGAGGCCTAGTTACAGGCTTCGAGCCTGACGAGTGTCCTTCCACGATTACCCTCTGCTTCAGTCTTGTTGTTCGGACAGCAACGGCCCAGTACCGTCCACTGAGGCCTAGTTACAGGCCTCGAGCCTGACAAGCATCCTTCCACCATTACCCTCTGCTTCAGTCTTGTTGTTCGGACAGCAAAGGCCCAGTACCGACGACTGAGGCCTAGTTACAGGCCTCGAGCCTGACGAGTGTCCTTCTACCATTACCCTCTGCTTCTTGTTCCGACAGGAGGAGGTCGGAGGTCAGGCAGTCTCCCCGGGCGACGCCGAGGGCCGCTGGGCCTGGAAGAGGGCGGGCGCGTCGGAGGCGCTGGCCCGGGCCTTCCACAGCGCCAACCTGGTGGGAGGCAGGCTGGTGGTGTTCGGTGGGGCCAGGTCGGCCAATCCCCGGGACCCCCCGCTGAGCGACCTGCTGGTGCTGGAGCCCTCGGGACTGCGGGTGGAGAGGGTGGTGACGGGCGGCCCACCCCGCAGTCACCACGGGGCCGTGGGCCTCCACGACCGCTGGCTGGTGGCAGTGGGCGGCTGGGACGGGAGAAGGAGGCAGGCGGATGTCCACAGCTTCGACCTGGCGCCTGGTGGGGGCTGGAGGGCCCTGAGCCAAGCCCCAGGGAGCCAGCCTCCTCCTGTGGGCCTCAGTGGGCACACATGTACCAAGCTGTCTGACCGCGAGGTGCTGGTCCTGGGCAGAGAAGGGGGCATCCACACCCAGAGGAGATTTGCAAGTATCTTCAGCCTGCACATCGACGTCCACTCGCACAGATACTGGTAGGTGCCAGGGGCCGGGGGAGGGGGTGGGGTGAGGGGGGTTGGTGGGAAACCATGTCTAACTAATCCCACTGCCCCGCTCTCTCCCCGTATCCCTGTATCAATCCCCAAACTAATCCCACTGTCCCCCCGCTCTCTCCCCGTATCCCTGTATCAATCCCCAAACTAATCCCACTGTCCGCCCACTCTCTCCCCGTATCCCTGTATCAATCCCCAAACTAATCCCACTGCCCCGCTCTCTCCCCGTATCCCTGTATCAATCCCCAAACTAATCCCACTGCCCCGCTCCCTCCCCGTATCCCTGCATCAATCCCCAAACTAATCCCACTGCCCCGCTCTCTCCCCGTATCCCTGTATCAATCCCCAAACTCATCCCACTGCCCCGCGCTCTCCCCGTATCCCTGTATCAATCCCCAAACTAATCCCACTGCCCCGCTCTCTCCCCGTATCCCTGTATCAATCCCCAAACTCATCCCACTGCCCCGCTCTCTCCCCGTATCCCTGTATCAATCCCCAAACTAATCCCACTGTCCCACTCTCTCCCCGTATCCCTGTATCAATCCCCAAACTAATCCCACTGCCCCGCTCTCTCCCCGTATCCCTGTATCAATCCCCAAACTCATCCCACTGCCCCGCGCTCTCCCCGTATCCCTGTATCAATCCCCAAACTAATCCCACTGCCCCGCTCTCTCCCCGTATCCCTGTATCAATCCCCAAACTCATCCCACTGCCCCGCTCTCTCCCCGTATCCCTGTATCAATCCCCAAACTAATCCCACTGTCCCACTCTCTCCCCGTATCCCTGTATCAATCCCCAAACTAATCCCACTGTCCCACTCTCTCCCCGTATCCCTGTATCAATCCCCAAACTAATCCCACTGTCCCCGCTCTCTCCCCGTATCCCTGTATCAATCCCCAAACTCATCCCACTGCCCCGCTCTCTCCCCGTATCCCTGTATCAATCCCCAAACTAATCCCACTGTCCCACTCTCTCCCCGTATCCCTGTATCAATCCCCAAACTAATCCCACTGCCCCCACTCTCTCCCCGTGTCCCTGTATCAATCCCCAAACAAATCCCACAGTTCCGCTCTCTCCCCGTATCCTTGTATCAATCCCCAAACTAATCCCACTGTCCCCCGCTCTCTCCCCGTATCCCTGTATCAATCCCCAAACTAATCCCACTGTCCCCCGCTCTCTCCCTGTATCTCTGTATCAATCCCCAAACTAATCCCACTGCCCCGCTCTCTCCCTATTTCTGTCGCTCAGTGACCGGGATTGCATTGCTGGTAACTGGGTAAGTCAGTACTTTCCCGAGGGGCTGATGGAACAGAGCATGGATGTGCGAGCAAGTGCTAATCCGTTTGGAAAGGACCAGCAGTCACTCAAAGGGCTGAGTAATTTCATCCCAGATCCTGAAGTGGAACGTTTGAGGGTGAATGGAGTGATGGCAGTGTATGTTCTGAGTGGGATCGCTCCTTTCTTGCCACTGCAGGGTGGGCTCTGAGGCTCTTGAGATTTAGAGAAGGACAGCACGGAACCAGACCCTTCGGCCCAACCCGTCCATGCCGACCCAGATATCCCAACCCAATCTAGTCCCACCTGCCAGCACCCGGCCCATATCCCTCCAAACCCTTCCTATTCATATCCCCATCCAGATGCCTCTTAAATGCTGTAATTGTACCAGCCTCCACCACTGCGTGTGTGGAATGAGCTGCCAGAGGATGTGGTGGAGGCTGGTCCAATTACAGCATTTAAGAGGCATCTGGATGGGTATATGAATAGGAAGGGTTTGGGGGGATATGGGCCGGGTGCTGGCAGGTGGGACTAGATTGGATTGGGATATCTGGGTGGGCATGGACGGGTTGGACCGAAGGGTCTGTTTCCATGCTGAAAGTCTCTATGACTCTCCAATGGTAAGACGTGCCTGCGGGCAATACTGTTTCCTCCGACAATCAAAAGATGTGGAGATAAAGGGAGATTGGGTAATTTAGCATTGCCATAGTGCTCAGGGATGTGTAGGTTAGGGTGGGTTGGCCATGCTAAATTACCCATAGTGCTCAGGGATGTGTAGGTCAGGGTGGGTTGGCCATGCTAAATTACCCATAGTGCTCAGGGATGTGTAGGTTAGGGTGGATTGGCCATGCTAAATTACCCCATAGTGTTCAGGGATGTGTAGGTTAGGGTGGATTGGCCATGCTAAATTACCCCACAGTGTTCAGGGATGTGTAGGTTAGGGTGGATTGGCCATGCTAAATTACCCCACAGTGTTCAGGGATGTGTAGGTTAGGGTGGATTGGCCATGCTAAATTACCCCATAGTGTTCAGGGATGTGTAGGTTAGGGTGGATTGGCCATGCTAAATTACCCCATAGTGTTCAGGGATGTGTAGGTTAGGGTGGATTGGCCATGCTAAATTACCCCATAGTGTTCAGGGATGTGTAGGTTAGGGTGGATTGGCCATGTTAAATTACCCATACTGTTCAGGGATGTGTAGGTTAGGGTGGATTGGAAACGCTAAATTACCATAGTGTTCAGGGATGGGTAGGTTAGGGTGGATTGGCCATGCTAAATTACCCATAGTGTTCAGGGATGTGCAGGTTAGGGTGGATTGGCCATGCTAAATTACCCCATAGTGTTCAGGGATGTGCAGGTTAGGGTGGATTCGCCAGGCTAAATTACCCATAGTGTTCAGGGATGTGGAGGTTAGGGTGGATTGGCCATGCTAAATTACCCATAGTGTTCAGGGATGTGTAGGTTAGGGTGGATTGGAAACGCGAAATTACCATAGTGTTAAGGGATGTGCAGGTTAGGGTGGATTGGCCATGCTAAATTACCCCATAGTGTTCAGGGATGTGCAGGTGAGGGTGGATTGGCCATGCCAGATTACCCCATAGTGTTCAGGGAAGTGAAGGTTAGGGTGGATTGGCCATGCTAAATTACCCCATAGTGTTCAGGGATGTGTAGGTTAGGGTGGATTGGCCATGCTAAATTACCCCATAGTGTTCAGGGATGTGTAGGTTAGGGTGGATTGGCCATGCTAAATTACCGCATAGTTGTCAGGGATGTGTAGGTTAGGGTGCATTGGCCATGCTAAATTACCCATAGTGTTTAGGGATGTGTAGGTTAGGGTGGATTGGCCATGCTAAATTACCCATAGTGTTCAGGGATGTGTAGGTCAGGGTGGATTGGCCATGCTAAATTACCCCATAGTGTTCAGGGATGTGTAGGTTAGGGTGGATTGGCCATGCTAAATTACCCATAATGTTCAGGGATGTGTAGGTTAGGGTGGATTGGCCATGCTAAATTACCCCATAGTGTTCAGGGATGTGTAGGTTAGGGTGGATTGGCCGTGCTAAATTACCCCATAGTGTTCAGGGATGTGTAGGTTAGGGTGGACTGGCCATGCTAAATTACCCATAATGTTCAGGGATGTGTAGGTTAGGGTGGATTGGCCATGCTAAATTACCCCATAGTGTTCAGGGATGTGTAGGTTAGGGTGGATTGGCCGTGCTAAATTACCCCATAGTGTTCAGGGATGTGTAGGTTAGGGTGGATTGGCCGTGCTAAATTACCCCATAGTGTTCAGGGATGTGTAGGTTCGGGTGGACTGGCCATGCTAAATTACCCATAGTGTTTAGGGATGTGTAGGTTAGGGTGGATTGGCCATGCTAAATTACCCATAGTGTTTAGGGATGTGTAGGTTAGGGTGGATTGGCCATGCTAAATTACCCCATAGTGTTCAGGGATGTGTAGGTTAGGGTGGATTGGCCATGCTATATTACCCCATAGTGTTCAGGGATGTGTAGGTTAGGATGGATTGGCCATGCTAAATTACCCCATAGTGTTCAGGGATGTGTAGGTTAGGGTGGATTGGAAAATGCTAAATTACTCCATAGTGTTCAGGGATGTGCAGGTTAGGGTGGATTGGCCATGGTAAATTACCCCATAGTGTTCAGGGATGTGCAGGTTAGGGTGGATTGGCCATGCTAAATTACCCCATAGTGTTCAGGGATGTGTAGGTTAGGGTGGATTGGCCATGCTAAATTACCCCATAGTGTTGAGGGATGTGTAGGTTAGGGTGGATTGGCCATGCTAAATTACCCATAGTGTTCAGGGATGTGTAGGTTAGGGTGGATTGGCCATGCTAAATTACCCATAGTGTTCAGGGATGTGCAGGTTAGGGTGGATTGGCCATGCTAAATTACCCCATAGTGTTGAGGGATGTGTAGGTTAGGGTGGATTGGCCATGCTAAATTACCCCATAGTGTTCAGGGATGTGTAGGTTAGGGTGGATTGGCCATGCTAAATTACCCATAGTGTTCAGGGATGTGTAGGTTAGGGTGGATTGGCCATGCTAAATTACCCCATCGTGTACAGGTAAATATTGAGTCATGGGGAATGGGTCTGTGTGGGTTTCTCTCCGGAAGGTGGGTGTGAGCCTGTTGGGCCGAAGGGCCCGTTTCCACCGTGCAGCAATTCTGACACTGTTGGTCGATTCCCAAACCATTCCAGGTATAAGGAATGTGAATCCAGGACAGCTTCGAGATCAGGCCACACAGCCATCCTGACCAAAGTGCCCGGACGCACTACAGGAGGATACCAACTCCTGGTCTTCGGAGGGCGGAACTCTGCCAAGATCGAGCCTGTCCGGATCTGGACGGAAGGGGAGGTCCGGGTGAGTGTCCGAGGGTTGTGGGGGTGGGGGTGGGGGGGGAAGGAGACCCAGGGGAGGTGTGAATGCGGTTTGATGACCAAGCGATTCCTCTCTTCACGCCCCGCTCCGACAGCCGGAACAAACGCACGCTCCTGGCCTGGTCGGTCACCTTCACTCCCTTGTCACGTCGGGTACAGCAGCAGTCAGGAGCCCCGCTGCCCTCAGGCATCACTCCATGACCCTGGTGGGACCCTTCGCTGTGCTCTACGGGGGAGAGTGTTTCAACAAAACCATCGACACCGTCTGCAACGACCTCTTCATCTACGACACACGTACGTTACACCCTGCGCAGGGTAGAAGGGGCTTTACTCTGTCCTGTCCCCGGCCTGGGAGTGTTTGATGGGGGACAGTGTAGAGAGAGTTTTACTCTGTATCTAACCCCGTGCTGTCCCTGTCCTGGGAGTGTTTGATGGGGGACAGTGTAGAGAGAGTTTTACTCTGGATCTAACCCCGTGCTGTCCCTGTCCTGGGAGTGTTTGATGGGGGACAGTGTAGAGAGAGCTTTACTATGGATCTAACCCCGCGCTGTCCCTGTCCTGGGATGTTTGATGGGGGATACTGTAGAGGGAGCTTTACTCTGGATCTCACCCCGGGCTGTCCCTGTCCTGGGTGTGTTTGATGGGGGACAGTGTAGAGGGAGCTTTACTCTGTATCTAACCCCGTTCTGTCCCTGTCCTGGGAGTGTTTGATGGGGGACAGTGTAGAGGGAGCTTTACTCTGTATCTAACCCCGTGCTGTCCCTGTCCTGGGAGTGTTTGATCAGGGGACAGTGTAGAGGGACCTTTACTCTGTATCTAACCCCGTGCTGTCCCTGTCCCTGGGAGTGTTTGATGGGGGACAGTGTAGAGGGAGCTTTACTCTGTATCTAACCCCATGTTGTCCCTGTCCTGGGAGTGTTTGATGGGGGACAGTGTAGAGGGAGCTTTACTCTATATCTAACCCCGTGCTGTCCCTGTCCTGGGAGTGTTTGATGGGGGGGACAGTGTAGAGGGAGCCTTACTCTGTATCTAACCCTGTGCTGTCCCTGTCCTGGGAGTGTTTGTTGTGGGGACAGTGTAGAGGAAGCTTTACTCTGTATCTAACCCCATGTTGTCCCTGTCCTGGGAGTGTTTGATGGGGGGACAGTGTAGAGGGAGCTTTACTCTATATCTAACCCCGTGCTGTCCCTGTCCTGGGAGTGTTTGATGGGGGGGACAGTGTAGAGGGAGCCTTACTCTGTATCTAACCCTGTGCTGTCCCTGTCCTGGGAGTGTTTGTTGTGGGGACAGTGTAGAGGAAGCTTTACTGTGTATCTAACCCCGTGCTGTCCCTGTCCTGGGAGTGTTTGTTGTGGGGACAGTGTAGAGAGAGTTTTATTGGGGCTTGAAGTGTACTGACTGGGCTGTATTTTCCCAGGGTCTCCTGGTGGGATGTGGTATCACGTGTCCAGCAGTGACCCGGAGATGAAGAGGTTTGGTCACCGGGTGGTGGTGCTGGGAGACCGTCTGTGCCTCACCGGGGGGAGAGGAAGAGATGGCAGGAGCTGTAGCCCCCAGATCTACACCCTGGGCCCCCAGACCTGACGGCCATTTTGGGAGGAGACAGATTGGGAATTGTCCAAATAAAATTCCAAAGAGTTCCTGCACATTCTGGCGTGAACGTTTCATTTTTGTCTGCCTTTCATATCAAGTCAGCAAAGAAACAGACCCTTCGGCCCACCCCGTCCATGCTGACCCAGATATCCCAACCCAATCTAGTCCCACCTGCCAGCACCCGGCCCATATCCCCCCCAAACCCTTCCTATTCATATACCCATCCAAATGCCTCTTAAATGCTGTAATTGTACCAGCCTCCACCACATCCTCTGGCAGCTCATTCCATACACGTACCACCCTCTGGGTGAAAATATTGCCCCTTAGGTCCCTTTTATATCTTTCCCCTCTCACCCTAAACCTATGCCCCTCTAGTTCTGGACTCCCCCACCCCCAGGGAAAAGACTTTGTCTATTTACCCTATCCATGCCCCTCATAATTTTATAAACCTCTATAAGGTCACCCCTCAGCCTCCGACGCTCCAGGGAAAACAGCCCCAGCCTGTTCAGCCTCTCCCTGTAGCTCAAACCCTCCAACCCTGGCAACATCCTTGTAAATCTTTTCTGAACCCTTTCAGGTTTCACAACATCCTTCCGATAGGAAGGAGACCAGAATTGCACACAATATTCCAACAGTGGCCTAACCAATTGACTTACCTTTCCAAAATGCACCTCTCATTTATCCAAATTAAACCTATTGTTTTAGCACACATGTTTATATGGTTTTTGTCTCGGCTGGCTGGTGGACTAAGGAAGGATACCAGTTGACACACTGCGGGTGCATTTCCCAAGAGCTAGTTGCTGCGGGCTTAGCAAATCCCTCCCGAATCCGGATGTGCCATCAGTCAGATCCAAAAGCAGTCCCCCAGCCCCACATTTGACTGAGGAATATCTGTGTCAACTCCGAGTGACTGCGTGAGGCCCAGAGTTTGCTGTGCTGCCCTAGTTAGATGATGACATTTACTGCTGTAAAGGAGAGCATTAGGTTAACACCCCTTTTTGGAGATTAAAACTCAAATCCATTCTAACAGGAAATCTGATTGTTTGGGCAGTATAGTTTTAACTGGTGCAGCCCTTCCAGCCTCAGGGGTGACTCTCTGTGTGGAGTTTGCACATTCTCCGCGTGTCTGTGTGAGCTTCCTCCGGGTGCTCCGGGTTCCTCCCACAGTCCAAAGATGTGTAGGTTAGTGTGGATTGGCCATGCTAAATTACCCCATAATGTTCAGGGATGTGTAGGTTAGGGTGGATTGGCCATGCTAAATTACCCCATAGTGTTCAGGGATGTGTAGGTTAGGGTGAGTTGGCCATGTTAAATTACCCATAGTGTTCAGGGATGTGCAGGTTAGGGTGGATTGGCCATGCTAAATTACCCATAGTGTTCAGGGATGTGTAGGTTAGGGTGGATTGGCCATGTTAAATTACCCATAGTGTTCAGGGATGTGCAGGTTAGGGTGGATTGGCCATGCTAAATTACCCATAGTGTTCAGGGATGTGTAGGTTAGGGTGGATTGGCCATGATAAATTACCCATAGTGTTCAGGGATGTGCAGGTTAGGGTGGATTGGCCATGCTAAATTACCCATAGTGTTCAGGGATGTGTAGGTTAGGGTGGATTGGCCATGTTAAATTACCCATAGTGTTCAGGGATGTGCAGGTTAGGGTGGATTGGCCATGCTAAATTACCCATAGTGTTCAGGGATGTGTAGGTTAGTGTGGATTGGCCATGCTAAATTACCCCATAATGTTCAGGGATGTGTAGGTTAGGGTGGATTGGCCATGCTAAATTACCCCATAGTGTTCAGGGATGTGTAGGTTAGGGTGAGTTGGCCATGTTAAATTACCCATAGTGTTCAGGGATGTGCAGGTTAGGGTGGATTGGCCATGCTAAATTACCCATAGTGTTCAGGGATGTGTAGGTTAGGGTGGATTGGCCATGTTAAATTACCCATAGTGTTCAGGGATGTGCAGGTTAGGGTGGATTGGCCATGCTAAATTACCCATAGTGTTCAGGGATGTGTAGGTTAGGGTGGATTGGCCATGCTAAATTACCCCATAGTGTTCAGGGATGTGTAGGTTAGGGTGGATTGGCCATGCTAAATTACCCCATAGTGTTCAGGGATGTGCAGGTTAGGGTGGATTGGCCATGCTAAATTACCTCATAGTGTTCAGGGATGTGTAGGTTAGTGTGGATTGGCCATGCTAAATTACCTCATAGTGTTCAGGGATGTGTAGGTTAGGGTGGATTGGCCATGCTAAATTACCCCATAGTGTTCAGGGATGTGTAGGTTAGGGTGGATTGACCATGCTAAATTACCCCATAGTGTTCAGGGATGTGTAGGTTAGGGTGGATTGGCCATGCTAAATTACCCATAGTGTTCAGGGATGTGTAGGTTAGGGTGGATTGGCCATGCTAAATTACCCCATAGTTTTCAGGGATGTGTAGGTTAGGGTGGATTGACCATGCTAAATTACCCCATAGTGTTCAGGGATGTGTAGGTTAGGGTGGATTAGCTGTGCTAAATTACCCCATAGTGTTCAGGGATGTGTAGGTTAGGGTGGATTGGCCATGCTAAATTACCCATAGTGTTCAGGGATGTGTAGGTTAGGGTGGATTGGCCATGCTAAATTACCCCATAGTGTTCAGGGAAGTGCAGGTTAGGGTGGATTGGCCATGCTAAATTACCCCATAGTGTCAGGGATGTGTAGGTTAGGGTGGATTGGCCATGCTAAATTACCCCATAGTGTTCAGGGATGTGCAGGTTAGGGTGGATTTGCCATGCTAAATTACCCCATAGTGTTCAGGGATGTGTCGGTTCGGGTGGATTGGCCATGCTAAATTACCCCATAGTGTTCAGGGATGTGTAGGTTAGGGTGGATTGGCCATGCTAAATTACCCCATTGTGTTCAGGGATGTGTAGGTTAGGGTGAATTTGCCATGCTAAATTACCCCATAGTGTTCAGGGATGTATAGGTGAGGGTGGATTGGCTATGCTAAATTACCCCATAGTGTCCAGGGATGTGTAGGTTAGAGTGGATTGGCCATGCTAAATTACCCATAGTATTCAGGGATGTGTAGGTTAGGGTGGATTGGCCATGCTAAATTACCCCATAGTGTTCAGGGATGTGTAGGTTAGGGTGGATTGGCCATGCTAAATTACCCCATAGTGTTCAGGGATGTATAGGTGAGGGTGGATTGGCTATGCTAAATTACCCCATAGTGTCCAGGGATGTGTAGGTTAGAGTGGATTGGCCATGCTAAATTACCCATAGTATTCAGGGATGTGTAGGTTAGGGTGGATTGGCCATGCTAAATTACCCCATAGTGTTCAGGGATGTGTAGGTTAGGGTGGATTGGCCATGCTAAATTACCCCATAGTGTTCAGGGATGTGTAGGTTAGGGTGGATTGGCCATGCTAAATTACCCCATAGTGTTCAGGGATGTGCAGGTTAGGGTGGATTGGCCATGCTAAATTACCCCATAGTGTTCAGGGATGTGCAGGTTAGGGTGGATTGGCCATGCTAAATTACCCCATAGTGTTCAGGGATGTGTAGGTTAGGGTGGATTGGCCATGCTAAATTACCCCATAGTGTTCAGGGATGTGTAGGTTAGGGTGGATTGGCCATGCTAAATTACCCCATAGTGTTCAGGGATGTGCAGGTTAGGGTGGATTGGCCATGCTAAATTACCCCATAGTGTTCAGGGATGTGTAGGTTAGGGTGGATTGGCCATGCTAAATTACCCCATAGTGTTCAGGGATGTGCAGGTTAGGGTGGATTGGCCATGCTAAATTACCCCATAGTGTTCAGGGATGTGCAGGTTCGGGTGTATTAGTCAGGGGTAAGTGTAGAGTAATAGGACGAGGGAATGGGTCTGTGTGGGTTTCTCTTTGGAGGGTTGGTGTGGACTTGTTGGTCTGAAGGGCCTGTTTCCACCCTGTAGGGGAATCTCTGAACCTGACATGAGCAGGTTTAAGGTATACATGTGAGAGAGTGAAGCAGATCTCTCGATGGAACCCATGGGGAAGGGAGGAGTTCGGCTAGGCTGTGGAGGGAAACAGACCCAGAAACAGCGGTGCGACCTAACGCTGAAAAGAGTTACTGGGGGACAGTGAAGACTGAGGAAGCAGAGACGAGAGTCCAGCACCACCCCCCTCAGGCTCGAGAAAAGATTTATTGTCAATTCATATGAACGCTCGGTGACTCTCCTTCCCCTAGGATTGAAAACAGGTCGCGTCCCAGACATTCTGAGAAACAGGAGGGGACAGTTTTAATACCCAAACTCAATAATAAGAGGAGCCCAAGGATGTCGACAGCTCGCGGGGCCGCACTTTGACAAGAATAACGGCGTCAAGGTTTAGATCAGCCGCCCGGCTACATTCCAGACCAAGGGTCTTCTCACAGCCACCTCTGGCTGCCATGAGAATACTGCGATCCAAGAGAATACATCATGAAGGGGAGCAACCCCTTTAAAACATAAGATCAATGCGGCTTTTAGAAAGTTCTATTTTGAGTCGTGTAAGTCGGAGGATAGCGAGGGGAAGATGGGAGACCTTTTTTAAAAACAAAATCTGGCCCTCTCGGGCTTAACCTTGGAGTTGGTGTCGCTTTTGAACGCCCTCCCAACGGACAAGCCAGGAAGCACCAGAGGCGGTGAGGAAGCTCCACAGCGGGAAACCAGACAGATTCCAGGTTGAGTTCTATAAAGAGTTTATAGACACATTGGCTTCTAGATATGTATAACTATCCATATAGTCAGGGTGGTCTCCTGTCCTCTCCGAGAGAAGCAAATGTCTCTCTCTCACACAAAGGATAGTGAAGGCAGCGTTTGGTATGCTTTCCTTTATTGGTCAGAGTATTGAGTACAGGAGTTGGGAGGTCATGTTGTGGCTGTACAGGACATTGGTTTGGCCACTGTTGGAATATTGCGTGCAATTCTGGTCTCCTTCCTATCAGAAAGATGTTGTGAAACTTGAAAGGGTTCAGAAAAGATTTACAAGGATGTTGCAAGGGTTGGAGGGTCTGAGCTACAGGAAGAGGCTGAACAGGCTGGGGCTGTTTTCCCTGGAGCGTCGGAGGCTGAGGGGTGACCTGATAGAGGTTTATAAAATCATGAGGGACATGGATAGGGTAAATAGACAAGGTCTTTTCCCTGGGGTGGGGGAGTCCAGAACTAGAGGGGCATAGGTTTAAGGTGAGAGGGGAAAGATATAAAAGGGATCTAAGGGGCAACTTTTTCACCCAGAGGGTGGTACGTGTATGGAATGAGCTGCCAGAGGATGTGGTGGAGGCTGGTACAATTACAGCATTTAAGAGGCATTTGGATGGGTATATGAATAGGAAGGGTTTGGGGGGATATGGGCCGGGTGCTGGCAGGTGGGACTAGATTGGGTTGGGATATCTGGGTGGGCATGGACGGGTTGGACTGAAGGGTCTGTTTCCGTGCTGTACATCTCTGTGACTGCACTTTGTACAGACCTATATCCTTATTGAATGTGGACTTTTAAATTCTCTCAAAAATGTTGGCATTAAGAGAGTTTTACTATTTATTATAAAAGAGGATCAGAGGGAACTTATTCAGACTCGCAAATATAATAATATTTGAAGAGTGTTAAACAAGGCACAGGTCTGCCAGCAAGGGGAGATACCAGGATTAGTCCCGTCCCTTGATGCAGAGAAAGCATTTGATCGGGTAGAACGGCCATATCTCTTTTATACTATGGAACGGTTTGGCATTGGAGAGGTCTTTACCAAGTGGGTCGCAGTATTGTATAACAAACCCTAAAGCAGCGGTGCTTACCAACGGCGTAATATCGGCTAACTTTAGTGTTGGCAGAGGTTCTCATCGAGATGCCTTCTCTCACCACTATTTACCCTGGTGATCGAAACGCTGGAGGAAGCTACCCGAACTGACCCTAATATAACAGCCCCCCCCCCTCCGCAGTAGGATCGGGTAAGCACAGAGTCACTCTTTATGTGGACTGTCTTTTCTTAAAATGACCCATCGGTATCTGTGCCCCGCTTAACCCAAGTGGTTAACTTATTTGGTATGTTCTCGGGTTTCAACATTAACTTCATAAAATCAGAGGCCATGCCGATAGGGGGTCTTACCAGTACATCCAATTTCCCAGATGGAGCCCGTTTCCCCTTGCGATGGTCACTGGGAGGGTTCCTTCATTGAGGCATTTTTTTTATTACCCCTGGTACTTGGTCAGCTGTGCAAAGCTAATTATACGGATTTATTAGAGCAAATGAGGCAGGACTTCCAACACCAGGAAGATCTCCCGATATCCTGGCTACGAAGAGTAGCCTTGGTCAAGATGAACATTCTACCTTGCGTCCGCTACCCCATGGGAATGCTCCCTTTGATGTTGCCGAGACACGTACTGCGAAAGGTTTGCGGTGGGCTTGGTTCCTTTATATGGAGTCATAGAGAGCCCCTTATTAATTTAGATAAGGTGCAGCTCCCACAAGTAAGGGGAGGGCTGGATTTTCCAGATTTTAAGTCGTGCCAACTGAGTTGCCTGCTATCATACATGGCTGATTGGGTCGCTTGTGACCCACAATCAATTTGATTGGACATTGAGGCCTCCCAAGCAAAATGTCACAGAGTGAAGAAGGGGTTTGGTATGCTTTCCTTTATTGGTCAGAGTATTGAGTACAGGAGTTGGGAGGTCATGTTGCGGCTGTACAGGACATTGGTTAGGCCACTGTTGGAATATTGCGTGCAATTCTGGTCTCCTTCCTATCGGAAAGATGTTGTGAAACTTGAAAGGGTTCAGAAAAGATTTACAAGGATGTTGCCAGGGTTGGAGGGTCTGAGCTACAGGGAGAGGCTGAACAGGCTGGGGCTGTTTTCCCTGGAGCGTCGGAGGCTGAGGGGTGACCTTATAGAGGTTTACAAAATTATGAGGGGTATGGATAGGGTAAATAGGCAAAGTCTTTTCCCTGGGGCGGGGGAGTCCAGAACTAGAGGGGCATAGGTTTAGGGTGAGAGGGGAAAGATATAAAAGGGACCTAAGGGGCAACTTTTTCACCCAGAGGGTGGTACGTGTATGGAATGAGCTGCCAGAGGATGTGGTGGAGGCTGGTACAATTACAGCATTTAAGAGGCATCTGGATGGGTATATGAATAGGAAGGGTTTGAGCCGGGTGCTGGCAGGTGGGACTAGATTGGGTTGGGATATCTGATCAGCGTGGACTGAAGGGTCTGTTTCCGTGCTGTACATCTCTATGACTCTCTTTATGGATAAGATGAGAGTTATCATAGATCATTGTATTTAATACAATTGGGCTTTTACAATCAAAGCCTGGAGGATGATGGGACAGGATGAGGTTAATTTACAAAAGAAACCTCCCATTTTACTTGTATAGCGGGAGTTCAGCCAGGCCCTGATTAACGTTGGATTTAAAACCTGGGAGTCCAGCCACATCTCCTGTTTGGGAGATCTGTTCGATGGGGAGGTCATGATGTCCTTGAAACAGATGCGTCAGAAGTTCGGGTTGCCTAGCAAGGACCTTTTTCGATATTTCCAAGTCTGATGATTTCATACAGATCAAGACCACAAATCAGATATGGAGTGCGCTTCGGCCGATGGGCACACCCTCGGTCAGTACTCTCTCCCACTCGCTACACAATAAGGTACCGAAGGACATAGAACGGTGATATAAAACCTGGGCTCAAGAGTTGGGGATGGAAATCTCCTTAGAAATGTGCAAGGTCAACTGGGAAAATGTCAGTAAGTTCTCTATCTGTAATAGAACTCAATTAAAGTTACTTCATAGGACTCATATGGCACTAGAGCAACTTGCAAAGCTCAAGAGTGGAGCAGCCCCAGTGTGCCCTAAATGTCAAATGTCTGTGGACATGTCATAAGATTTGTAGACACTGGGACTGTGTAGCGACAAAAGATTTTGGGAACAGAGACCTGGTGTCTCTCCTTGTGAACTTTTCCACATTTCCCCTTCTCCAGATGCATATGGGAAGAAGCGATTTACTACTCTATCCTTTAGTGCAAGGGAAAACATTGTAGTAAGTTGGGTATCGAAAAGTCCCTGGGTCTTTCGAATTAGCGTAGGATAGTTATGGAATATATTCCCCAGGACGTCCTTACAGATTTGGTGCACCAAAACAAAAACGGAGTTGTTTTACAGAACGTGGCGGCCATTTTTGAACCACACCGATGCAGATATATTGGCCATATTGTTTCAGGTCTTTGTTGAGCAGTGAGGATGATGTTTGTTGGATCGGGGGGGTTCCTAGGAGGAAGAATCCCGTATAAATACAGGTGTTATGCCTTGATATAATTTTATTTGGAATGCATATTCACTTACTTTGTTAGTAACGTAAAAGACTTTTAAAAAGAATAGTCTTCTTTCTTGTATCGTAGTTTGTAGATTTAGTAGTTAGATTAGATTAGATTCCCCACCGTGTGGAAACAGTCCACACCAGCCTTCTGAAGGTAACCCACCCAGACCCATTCCCCTCTAACTAATGCACCTAACACTATGGGTAATTGGCATGGCCAATTCACCTCACCTGCTTTATTTTACATTGCCGCAGTCATTATGCTGTAATACACTTGTATTAATTTTGTTTAAAAAACAAAATATTTTCTTTTCAATAGAAATATTTACAAAAAGAAATTAAAGGGGAGTGAACAGAGAGGAGGAAGATTCAGCTGTTGTTTGTAAATCAATTCGGGCACAGCCTTGGATGCAATTCGGCATAAACTGCGCTCACACAAGAGAGAGTAGCCCTTCCAAAAGGAATTTACTCAGTTAATAAAGAACAGTCACACTAAATCACGCCATGTTGGCCGAGAGTCAGAAGTGGCAGGACAAACTTGGCTAGAGACAAAAAAAAACAGGAATCCAAAAAGTAGACAGGCAGGAGGCTGGAAGAACAGGGTAGACCAGTCAGCATCAGGAGGTGCTGCCGGTCCCGAAGAAGGGTGATTCCCGAAACGTTGACCTCTCCACCTCCTGATGCTGCCTTGGCCTGCCGTGTTCTTCCAGCCTCCTGCCTGTCTACCTAGGTCGGAATGCTAAACTTATAAACTTAGCTCGGGGAGATGAGCAGAGTGGCTCTTTATTCTCCATCTCATTCGAGATCACTAACGACCCTTGAATACATACACTGAAATTGGGGATTTCGATCAGTGTTATTGTAGAGCATGTCTGCTCATCAGCCCTGGCATTTGTATACATTTGGGAGGGATAAGGGCCAAGTGGCTAGTTAGAGAGACATAAGAACATGGAAACAGATCCTGCGCTCCAATCCGATGCTAGTCCAGAATTGCACGCAATACTCCAACAGTGGCCTAACCAATGTCCTGTACAGTCGCAACATGACCTCCCAACTCCTGTACTCAATACTCTGACCAATAAAGGAAAGCAGACCAAACGCTCCCTTCACTATCCTATCGACCTGGGACTCCACTTTCAAGGAGCTGTCAACCTACACTCCAAAGTCTCTTTGTTCAGCAACACTCCCTAGGACCTTACCATTAAGTGTATAAGTCCTGCTAAGATTTGCTTTCCCAAAATGCAGCACCTCACATTTATCTGAATTAAACTCCATCTGCCACTTCTCAGCCCATTGGTCCAGATCTTGTTGTAATCTGAGGTAACCCTCTTCGCTGTCCACTACACCTCCAATTTTGGTCTCATCTCCAAACTTACTAACTGTACCTCTTATGCTCACATCCAAATCATTTATGTAAGTGACAAAAAGTAGAGGACCCAGCACCGATCCTTGTGGCACTCCACTGGTCACAGGCCCCCAGTCTGAAAAACAACCCTCCACCACCACCCTCTGTCTTCTACCTTTGAGCCAGTTCTGTATCCAAATGGCTAGTTCTCCCTGTATTCTGTGAGATCTAACCTTGCTATCCAGTCTCCCATGGGGAACCTTGTTGAACACCTTACTGAAGTCCATATAGATCACATCCACTGCTCTGCTCTCATCAATCCTCTTTGTTACTTCTTCAAAAAACTCAATCAAGTTTGAGAGACATGATACTTGCGAGGAGATATTGAGGCAAACAGCGTAATTGCAGTGGATGGACAGGACGACTTGAGGCAGCAGTCCTTATTCAAACGGGTAGCTTTATTAACACGCCAAAGAGAAGAGGATCGCAGAGAAACAAAATGGAAGCCACGCTAAACCACACAGAGGCTGGTTCAATCCTGATTGGGGTATTACCTGGCTCTGGGGAGTGGGGGGGTAAGTGATTGAGAGAAAAGGGCGAGAGAGAAAAAAAGAAAGAGTGCACGTGAACAAGAGGGCGAAACAGAGAAAGCGAGGAGCAACTCAATGGGGAGACTCAAGTGAGATGCTCTCCAGGCAGGAGAGGCTGGTGTCCAACCAATAAAAGGAGGAGGAACAATGTTTCCAGAGTCAGGAAGGATGAGGGAGAAGGATCTGTGAGGGGGTTAAGGGAGGAGGACACTGGGTGGAGATCGGAAGGAGGGGAAGGGTGGGGGCAATGGATTGGAGCAGCAAAGGGGGTCCTGATCAGGGATGGGAGGGGGAGCAGATTGAACTGGGATTCTCCAACAAGCTGGGGAACATTACAGGCAGGTGGGGTGAAGAGTGGTACAGGGGAGTGTGACAAAAAAAAAACAGGACAGCCCCTTCACAGAGCCAGCACGGGACTGAGTGGGCTGAATGGCCGCTCTGCGCAATTCTACAACAGAGAGCGAAAGGAGGGGTTGGGGAGGGGGCAGGGGGAGTGAACGAAAGCAGCCACAACGCCCTACACCCCCAGTCACAGCACAATCGTCAACCGACGGTTCAGATAATTCAGCTGAACAGACAGACCGCAGCCATCAAACCAGCCTGCGCGCCGCAACACCAGTGCGCTGCCTCCCAAGGTCGAACAGCCACTGAATTTCACTCGGCCGTCCTTGGGGAATCTGCCAAACTCCCCCACCCCCACGTCGCCGGAGGGGGTAGAAATAAAGACAAAACGAACCAAAGAACCGGAGAGGGGGTTCAGGAGACCGCACCCCCAGCCCTGCCTAGGAGACCAGGACCCCGGTACCCCCGGCCCGAGTGCGGGAATCACCGTCCCGCGCTGCCTTCTCGTCCTCGGTCATCAGACGGATGTTGTACTTCTCCCGGTACTCGTTCAACTCCCGACCTTTCAGCTGCAGCTGGGTGTTCAGGTTCTCAATCAGCTTCAGCAGCTGGGGGGGGGGGAAGAGAGGTGGAGGCCGAGAGGGGGAGGAGAACGTGAGGGGGGGGGGGGGGGGGGGGGGGGGGGGCAACAATAAACAGTCAATTCTTCTTTTGTCTGGTGGTCTCCATCCCACCCGTCACCCACACCACAAACACTGCGCCCCGTGGTAAGTTGTTTGGGAAGGCATACAGCAGAATCCCACAGTCTGTCAGGCAGTTAACCCCAGGGATTGGTGCGCCTGCAACTCCATTCTGACTCTCCACCCCACACTACTTCCCCTCCCAGCCCATCAGATGCCCGCTATTGTAATGCACCCGTACAAAAATAAACTCCAGGTGGCACAATTCAACTCGGTCAGCCTGAGAGCCACAGGTCATCAGACACTCCCTCAGCGCTGACCCACCCCCATCAACTCCACCATAAGGTCTGTACCAACCCACGTGTCTTATGTTTGGGAGGGGGAGCAGGGGCAGACAGACATTTTATTTCTCTATTTCCTGGATGAGGGGCATTGCTGGATCAGCCCAGCATTTGGCGCCCATCCCTAATAACCCCAGAAGGCCAATGTCCTGGAGTCACACGTAGGCCAGACCAAGTCAAGAGGGCCAAATTCCGGCCCCAAAGGACATGAGTGAACCAGTGACTGTGTGGCATTCTCCCAGGAGCTCCAGTTTCCTCCCGCAGTCCAAATATGTGTAGGTTAGGGTGGATTGGCCATGATAAATTACCCCATAGTGTTCAGGGATGTGTAGGTTAGGGTGGATTGGCCATGCTAAATTACCCCATAGTGTTCAGGGATGTGTAGGTTAGGGTGGATTGGCCATGCTAAATTACCCCATAGTGTTCAGGGATGTGTAGGTTAGGGTGGATTGGCCATGCTAAATTACCCCATAGTGTTCAGGGATGTGTAGGTTAGGGTGGATTGGCCATGCTAAATTACCCCATAGTGTTCAGGGATGTGTAGGTTAGGGTGGATTGGCCATGCTAAATTACCCCATAGTGTTCAGGGATGTGTAGGTTAGGGTGGATTGGCCATGCCAAATTACCCCATAGTTTTAAGGGATTGAACATAGAAAAATACAGCGCAGTACAGGCCCTCGATGTTGTGCCGATCCAAGCCTACCTAACCTACACTAGCCCACTATCCTCCATATGCTTGTCCAATGCCCATAAAGAGGGAGAGTCCACCACTGCTACTGGCAGGGCATTCCATGAACTCACAACCCACTGAGTAAAGAATCTACCTCTAACATCTGTCCTATACCAACCTCCCCTTAATTTAAAGCTGTGTCCCCTAGTAACAGCTGACTCCATACGCGGAAAAATGTTCTCACTGTCAACCCTATCTAAACCCCTAATCATCTTGTACACCTCTATCAAGTCACCCCTAAACCTTCTTTTCTCCAATGAGAAAAGCCCCAAGTGCCTCAGCCTTTCCTCATACGATCTTCCTACCATACCAGGCAACATCCTGGTAAACCTCCTCTGCACCCGTTCCAGTGCCTCCACATCCTTCCTATAGTATGGCGACCAAGACTGCACACAATACTCCAGATGCGGCCGCACCAGAGTCTTATACAACTGCAACATGACCTCAGGACTCCGGAACTCAATTCCTCTACCAATAAAAGCCCAGTACACCATATGCCTTCTTCACCGCACTATTTACCTGGGTGGCAACTTTCAGAGATCTGTGTACATGGACACCAAGATCCCTCTGCTCTTCCACACTACCAAGTATCCGACCCATAGCCCAGTACCCCATCTTTTTGTTACTCTTACCAAAGTGAATCACTTCACACTTAGCTACATTGAACTCCATTTGCCACCTTTCTGCCCAGCTCTGCAGCTTCTCTATATCTCGCTGTAACCTGCCACATCCTTCCTCACTGTCTACAACTCCTCCGACTTTCGTATCATCCGCAAACTTGCTCACCCAACCTTCTAACCCTTCCTCCAGGTCATTTATAAAAATGACAAACAGCAATGGTCCCAAAACAGATCCTTGCGGAACACCGCTAGTAACTGCGCTCCAAGATGAACCTTTACCATCAACTACTACCCTCTGTCTTCTTCCAGCCAGCCAATTCCTAATCCAAACCTCCAACTCACCCTCAATGCCATATCTCTGTATTTTCTGCAGTAGCCTACCATGGGGGACCTTATCAAACGCCTTACTAAAATCCATACATACCACATCTACCGCTTTCCCCTCATCTACCTCCTTAGTCACCTTCTCAAAGAATTCAATAAGGTTTGTGAGGCACGACCTGCCCTTCACAAAACCATGCTGACTATCCTTGATCACATTATTCCTATCCAGATGTTCATAAATCCTATCCCTTACAATTCTCTCTAAGACTTTGCCCACAACAGAAGTGAGACTCACTGGCCTATAGTTACTAGGGCTGTCCCTACTCCCCTTCTTGAACAAGGGGACCACATTCGCTATCCTCCAGTCTTCAGGCACTATTCCCGTAGACAACGAGGACATAAAAATCAAGGCCAATAGCGCTGCAATCTCCTCCCTTGCTTCCCAGAGAATCCCAGAGAATAAATGCCATCGGGCCCAGGGGACTTATCTATTTTCACCCTTTCCAGAATTTCCAACACCTCTTCTCTACATACCTCAAAGCCGTCCATTCCATTTAATTGTGACTCAGTATTCTCATCGGCAACAATGTCCTGTTCCTGAGTGAATACTGACGGAAAGTATTCATTCAGTGTCTCCCCAATCTCTTCAGCCTCCACACACAACTTCCCATTACTATCCTTGACTGGACCTATTCCTACCCTCGTCATTCTTTTATTCCTGACATACCTATAGAAAGCCTTAGGGTTTTCCCTAATCCTACCAACTAAGGACTTTTCATGTCCCCTTCTCGCTGCTCTTAGCTCTCTCTTCAGATCCTTCCTGGCTACCTTATAACTCTCAATCGCCCCAATTGAACCTTCAAGCCTCATCTTTACATAGGCCGCCCTCTTCCCTTTAACGAGGGATTCCAATTCCTTATTAAACCACGGCTCCCTCACAAGACCCTTTACTCCCTGCCTGACAGGTACATACTTATCAAGGACACCCATTAGCTGTTCCTTGAACAATCTCCACATATCATTTGTGTTCTTCCCTTGAAGCCTATTTTTCCAATCCACGCATCCTAAGTCGTGCCTCACCGCATCATAATTTCCCTACCCCCAGCTATAACTCTTGCCCTGCAGTGCACACTTATCCCTCTCCATCACTAGAGTAAAAGTCACCGAGTTGTGGTCACTGTCCCCAAAGTGCCCACCTACCTCCAAGTCTAACACCTGGCCTGGTTCGTTACCCAGAACCAAATCCAGTATAGCCTCACCTCTTGTTGGCCTGTCTACATATTGTGTCAGGAAACCCTCCTGCACACGTTAGACAAACACATTGGATGTGTAGGTTAGGGTGGATTGGCCATGCTAAATTACCCCATAGTGTTCAGGGATGTGTAGGTTAGGGTGGATTGGCCATGCTAAATTACCCCATAGTGTTCAGGGATGTGTAGGTTAGGGTGGATTAGTCGGAGTAGGGGGAAATGGGTCTGGGTGGGTTACTCTTCAGAGGGTTGGGTGTGGACCTGTTGGGCCAAAGGGCCTGTTTCCACACTGTGGGGATTCTGTGACTGGGGCAGTCCCCATCCATGGGGCAGCCTACCTGCTGCTTGTTGCTCTCCAGTGCCGGGAGCACCTCTCGGACGGTCCTCTCCACCAGCACGCCTCCGACCATCCTGAAACACCTCCGGTCGGGATCCACTTCTGCCAACGTATCGATCACCAGCCTGCGCCAGGGACAGAACCAAACACGCCTCTTAAAGCAACAGCCGCAAGAGTTCAGTGGTCAGAGGTGAGAGTACCGGGGGGGGGGGGCACGCACGAGGGCGAGGAGCTGGAGCAAAACCCTCTGGGGGATGACGTTCCTTCTCAATTCAGTCCTAAACCTGCTCCTTCTAATCTTGAGATTCTGCCCTCTTGTCGTAGTTTCACCCGGCTTGGAATCTCTCTTATCTATTCCCTTCATGTTTCGAACAGACGTGCCCCTCATTCCTCTGATCTCCAATTAAAGTAACCACAGTTTACTTGGTCTCTCCTCATCAGCCGACGGCGCCCCCCACCCCCCCAAGTCACACGTCTGGATGTAGGTTTGCTCACTCAGCTGGAAGGGTAGTTTTCAGATGTTTTGTCACCGTACCAGGTAACATCAGTGAGCCCCCCATTTGCCCTCTCCACCCCCAATTCCTCTTATTGCCCCCGTTTACCACATAGCCCTTTCTCCACCCCCCCATTCCCTCTTGTTGCCCCCCATCTCCAATTCCCGCTTGTTACCCCCATTTACCTTGCAGCCCCCCCTCCACCCCCCAATTCCCCCTTGTTGCCCCCATTTACCTTGCAGCCCCCCCTCCACCCCCCAATTCCCCCTTGTTGCCCCCATTTACCTTGCAGTCCCCCCTCCACCCCCCAATTCCCCCTTGTTGCCCCCATTTACCTTGCAGCCCCTCCTCCACCCCCCAATTCCCCCTTGTTGCCCCCATTTACCTTGCAGCCCCATCTCCACCCCCCAATTCCCCCTTGTTGCCCCCATTTACCTTGCAGCCCCCCTCCACCCCCAATTCCCTCTTGTTGCCCCCCAATTCCCTCTTGTAGCCCCCCCTCCACCCCCAATTCCCCCTTGTAGCCCCCTCCACCCCCCCATTCCCTCCTCACCCGTGCTCCGCCACCTCCTGCTCCAGCTCGGCGCCCTTGCCGGCCATGCCCCGCTGCTCCTGCCGCAGTTTGTTGAATCCGGCCAGTACCTGCTCGGGGCTCGGGGTAGGTGAAGCCTGGGCCTGCTGCTGGTGCCCGCGGGCAGAGGTCCCCCCTCCCGGGCCCTCCATCCCTCCTCTAGAGCGGCCCGCGGGCCCTCGCAGCCCCTTTTATAGAGAGAGAGGACCCCAGGAGGGGGTGTCCGGGAGACCGCCTGACTGCACCTCCATCATCCCCCCCCCCAACCACCACCACCAATAAATACACAAAGAAAGAGAGAGAGACACACACAAATCTGCAAATTTAAAAAGACAAAGCTCCACTGGGGCAAGACATAAATAAATCCCAAAGTAAGGAGTTTGCTCTGGGTTGCAAACCCTTTAAGGGCTGCTCACTCTGAAGGAGCCATCCTCCTCCCCTTTCTCAAAAGAAAAAGGTTTTTTCCCCCTCCAAAACATGTTGTGAGAGGGTGAGGTATTGTTGCTTTGGGGGGGGGGCTTGTTTATTAACGTATGTTTTTGTTTTTCTCTCTTTAAAACAGCAGGCAGCTGGATAGGCGGCTCTCCGCCGGAGGACCCCCTTCTCCATTCCAACGCGCGGAGGCGGGGTTTCCCGGGCTCAAGGCGCAGGGGCATGATCGCTCGCGGTCTCCGCGTGACGTCGGCAGCTTGGTAACCGTCCGTCACCCCTTCCCATCATCCCCCTGGTAACCACCCCCTTCACCACCCCCCGTGACCACGCCCCCTTCACCCCTCCCCCAACCCACTTCCCATCATTCCCTCAATAACCACCCAGCCCCATTCACCCCCCCACCCCATGCAGCACCTTCACATCACCCCTCCCCCTCCCCCACCATCCCACAATCCCCCAGTGACTGCACTGTCAGCTCCTACCCATCATCCCCCAGTAACCGCCCTTTCAGCCCCTTCCCATCATCCCCCAGTAACCGCCCTTTCAGCCCCTTCCCATCATCCCCCAGTAACCGCCCTTTCAGCCCCTTCCCATCATCCCCCAGTAACCGCCCCTTCCCATCACCCCCTCCAGTAACCGCCCTTTCAGCCCCTTCCCATCATCCCTCAGTAACCGCCCCTTCACCTCCTTCCCGCCATCCCTCAGTAACCGCCCCTTCACCTCCTTCCCGCCATCCCTCAGTAACCGCCCCTTCACCTCTTTCCCGCCATCCCCCAGTAACCGCCCCTTCACCCCCTTCCCCGCCATCCTCCCAGTAACCGCCCCTTCACCCCCTTCCTGCCATCCCCCAGTAACCACCCTTTCACCCCCTTCCTGCCATCCTCCCAGTAACCGCCCCTTCACCCCCTTCCTGCCATCCCCCAGTAACCGCCCCTTCACCCCCTTCCCGCCATCCCCCAGTAACCGCCCCTTCACCCCCTTCCCGCCATCCCCCAGTAACCGTCCCTTCACCCCCTTCTCATTATCCTCGCAGTAACCGCCCCTTCACCCCCTTCCCGCCATCCCCCAGTAACCGCCCTTTCACCCCCTTCCTGCCATCCTCCCAGTAACCGCCCCTTCACCCCCTTCCCGCCATCCTCCCAGTAACCGCCCCTTCATCCCCTTCCCGCCATCCCCCAGTAACCGCCCCTTCACCCCCTTCCCGCCATCCTCCAGTAACCGCCCCTTCACCCCCTTCCCCGCCATCCCCCAGTAACCGCCCCTTCACCCCCTTCCCGCCATCCCCCAGTAACCGCCCCTTCACCCCCTTCCCGCCATCCCCCAGTAACCACCCCTTCACCCCCTTCCCGCCATCCCCCAGTAACCACCCCTTCACCCCCTTCCTGCCATCCTCCCAGTAACCGCCCCTTCACCCCCTTCCCGCCATCCCCCAGTAACCGCCCCCTTCACCCCCTTCTCCCCCTTCTCACCATCCTCCCACCTGGGTTCAATTCCCACCTCAGGTGACTGTCTGTGTGGAGTTTGCACATTCTCCCCGTGTCTGCGTGGGTTTCCTCCGGGTGCTCCGGTTTCCTCCCACAGTCCAAAAATGTGCAGGTCAGGTGAATTGCCCATGCTAAAATTGCCCCTAGTGTTAGGTGAGGGATAAATGTAGGGGAATGGATTTGGGTGGGTTGCGCTTCGGCGGGTCAGTGTGGATTTGTTGGGCCGAAGGGCCTGTTTCCACATTGTAAATAATCTAATCTAATCTATAAACCGCCCCTTCCCGCCATCCGCCAGTAACCGCCCCTTCACCCCCTTCCTGTCATCCGCCCAGTAACTGCCCCTTCATCCCTCTTCTTGTCATTCCCCCAGGAACCTCCCCTTCACCCCTCCTCCTGTCATTCCACCTGGTAACTGTCCCTTCACACCCTTCCCGCCATCCCCCAGTAACCGCCCCTTCACCCCCCCTTCCTGTCATTCCAACTGGTAACGTCCCCCCTTCCCATCATTCCCCTGGTAACTGCCCCTCCCCCTTCACCCCCTTCCCATCATTCCCCCTGGTAACCGCCCACACCCCTTCCCATCATCCCCCTTGTAACCTCCCTTCCCTTCCCACCATTTCCTGGTAACCTCCCCTCCCCCTTCACCCCCTTCACATCATTCCCCTGGTAACCATCTGTACCCCTTCCCATCATCCCCCTGGTAAATGCCCTTCCCCTTCACTCTATTTGCATCATCCCCAGTGACCACGCCCCTTCACCCCCTTCCCATCATTCTACCAATAACCACCCCTCCCCAATTGCCTCCTTCCCATCATGCTCCTGCTAACCCAACTCCTCTCTCACCCCCATCCTGTCATTGCCCAATAACCACTCTTTCACCCTCTTCCCATCATCCCCCAGTAACTGCCCCTTCCCATCATCCCCCAGTAACCACCCCAACACCCCTTCACCTCCTTCCTGTCATTGCCTCCAGTAACCGCCACTTCACCCCCTTCCCATTATCCCCCGGTAACTGCTCCCTTACACCCTTCCCATCATTACCTAGTAACTGCCTCCTCAAACCCTTCCCAATATCCCCCAGTAACTACCCCTTCCCATCATCCCCACAGTAATTGCCCCATCACCCCATTCCCATCATCCCCGCCCCTTCACCCCTTCCCATCGTGCCCTAGTAACTGCCCCTTAACCCTGTTGCCGTCATCCCTGCTGTAATCACTGCTACCCCCACTCCTTCACACCCTTCTGATCATCCCCTGGTAACTGCCCCTTCCCTTCCCATCAACCCTCTGTATCTCCCCCTTCACCCCTTTCCATCATCCTCTGTAACAGACCCACCCCCTTTCCCCTTCCCCTTTCCCATCACCCCCTAAAACAGCCCCCTCACTCCCTTCCCATCATCCCCTATAACGCCCCTTACTCTCTTCCCATTATCCCCGATAACTCCCTCTTCACCCCTCCCCATCATCCCCCAGTAACCGCCCCTTCACTCCCTCCCCATCATCCCCCTGTAACTGCCCCTTCACCCCCTTCCCATCATCCCCTGTAACTGCCCCTTCACCCCCTTCCCATCATCCCCTGTAACTGCCCCTTCACTCCGTTCCCATCATCCCCCAGTAACCGCCCCTTCACTCCCTCCCCATCATCCCCCAGTAACTGCCCCTTCACCCCCTTCCCATCATCCCCCTGTAACCGCCCCTTCACTCCCTTCCCATCATCCCCTGTAACTGCCCCTTCACTCCCTTCCCATCATCCCCCTTCCCATCATTGCCCCTAGTAACTGGCCTACACCTTTATGCCCTCATCACCCCCCATCCTCACATCCTCAGACACAACCCCGCCCCTCACACCACAACCCCTTCCCCATCCCGGCTCCCCTCAGCCCTCCCACAACCCCCATCCTGTATCCCCCATTCTCCATCTCCCTCATAACCCCCCCCCCTCATTCCTCACATGTCCCCTCTAGCCCAGTAACCATCCCTCCCTCCACCAAACCCCTCTTTTCCCCCCTCCCCCCCCCCTGCAGTGCTTGCTTCTCGGTGACCAACGTTCAGGGTCACCCAGCTCCTTCCGCACAATCGAGCTTTCCTCCTCGATCTATCCATATTTCCCTAACGCTCTGCGATTGTCTTGTGTTTTCCTGCCAACGAGTGCAATCTCCCGTCCTCTCTATGCTTCTCTGCACCTGCCTGTGTTGGTGCGGTGACTCCACCTGTCTAAGTCACCCTGAAACCCCCCCCTCACTGCTCACAGTCCCACCCAGTCAGGCGATTCGGTACACCTCACACTTGGTGTGAATCGCGGGTGTGTGCACTGAATAGCTGGGGCCCGGGTACTGTGGGCCCTGAGTATTAAAGCATTGCACTGCGGGAATGACCCGCTGGTGCCCACCCTTCTGTTTTCTGTTGCTAACCACTATCTCAGGTGGATAAAGTGAAGGAGAGAGAGGGGTTGTTTAAAGGACTGTGGGTTGGAAGTGGGAGGGATTGAGCAGTTCCCCGGGACTGGTTGGGAGTACAAAGTACCCCAGTACACACCGTCTTTATTCCGTCTGCACAGTTGCGTTTGGTGTCTGCTTTTTTGGGAGTGTTGGGAGATGATGGTTTGAGGGGAAATTTGAAGGAGAGCTGTGTCTAACTCTGGAATTCTCTCTGTCTGTCTCTGTCTGTCTCTTCCCCCCCCCCACCCTCTCTCTCTCTCTCGCTCGCTTCTGTCTCTCTCTCTCTTGCCCCACTGTCCTCTCTTCTCTCTCTCGCTCTCTCCCACTGTCGGTCTGTATCTGTCTCTCTCTCCCCACACCACTCTCTCTCTCCCTCTCTCTCCATCCTTCTCTCTCTCTCCCCCATCTCTCTACCTCATCTCTCTACCCCTCTCTGTCTCTCTCTCCCTCCCTCTCCCCACCCCCTTTCTCCCTCTCCTCCCCCCCGTCTCTCTGTGTCTCTTTGTGTCTCTCTCTCTCTCTTCCCCGCTTTCTCTCTCTTCCCCGCTCTCTCTCTTCCCCGCTCTCCCCCCCGCTCGCTCTCTCTCTCCCCCCCCCGCTCGCTCTCTCTCTCCCCCCCCCGCTCGCTCTCTCTCTCCCTCTCCCCCGCTCGCTCTCTCTCTCTCTCCCCCCGCTCGCTCTCTCTCTCTCTCCCCCGCTCGCTCTCTCTCTCTCTCCCCGCTCGCTCACTCGCTCTCTCCCCTGCTCGCTCGCTCTCTCCCCTGCTCGCTCGCTCTCTCCCCTGCTCGCTCGCTCTCTCCCCTGCTCGCTCGCTCTCTCCCCTGCTCGCTCGCTCTCTCTCTCTCCCCGCTCGCTCGCTCTCTCTCTCCCCCGCTCGCTCTCTCTCTCTCTCCCCCGCTCGCTCTCTCTCTCTCTTCCCCCGCTCGCTCTCTCTCTCTCTTCCCCGCTCGCTCTCTCTCTCTCTCCCCCGCTCGCTCTCTCTCTCTCTTCCCCGCTCGCTCTCTCTCTCTCTTCCCCGCTCGCTCTCTCTCTCTCTTCCCCGCTCGCTCTCTCTCTCTTCCCCGCTCGCTCTCTCTCTCTTCCCCGCTCGCTCTTCCCCGCTCGCTCTCTCTCTCTTCCCCGCTCGCTCTCTCTCTCTCTCCCCCGCTCTCTCTCTCTCCCCCCGCTCGCTCTGTCTCTCTTCCCCCGCTCGCTCTCTCTCTTCCCCGCTCTCTCTCTTCCCCGCTCGCTCGCTCTCTCTCTCTTCCCCTTCTCTCTCTCTCCGGGTCTCTCTCTGTCTCTCTCTCTCTCTGTCTCTCTCTCTCTGTCTCTCTCTCTC
>NW_027310422.1:0-83442 GCF_047496795.1 Chiloscyllium punctatum
GTGCTGTCCCTGTCTCTATGAGTGTTTGATGGGGGGGACAGTGTAGAGGGAGCTTTACTCTGTATCTAACCCCGTGCTGTCCCTGTCCTGGGAGTGTTTGATGGGGGACAGTGTAGAGGGAGCTTTACTCTGTATCTAACCCCGTGCTGTCCCTGTCCCTGGGAGTGTTTGATGGTGGGGACAGTGTAGAGGAAGCTTTACTCTGTATCTAACCGCGTGCTGTCCCTGTCTCTATGAGTGTTTGATGGGGGGACAGTGTAGAGGGAGCTTTACTCGTATCTAAACCCGTGCTGCCCTGTCCCTGGGAGTGTTTGATGGGGGGGGGACAGTGTAGAGGAAGTTTTACTCTGTATCTAACCCCGTGCTGTCCCTGTCCCTGGGAGTGTTTGATGGGGGGGACAGTGTAGAGGGAGCTTTACTCTGTATCTAACCCCGTGCTGTCCCTGTCCCTGGGAGTGTTTGATGGGGGGACAGTGTAGAGGGAGCTTTACTCGTATCTAAACCCGTGCTGCCCCTGTCCCTGGGAGTGTTTGATGGGGGGGGGGACAGTGTAGAGGGAGTTTTACTCTGTATCTAACCCCGTGCTGTCCCTGTCCTGGGAGTGTTTGATGGGGGACAGTGTAGAGGGAGCTTTACTCTGTATCTAACCCCGTGCTGTCCCTGTCCCTGGGAGTGTTTGATGGTGGGGACAGTGTAGAGGGAGCTTTACTCTGTATCTAACCGCGTGCTGTCCCTGTCTCTATGAGTGTTTGATGGGGGGACAGTGTAGAGGGAGCTTTACTCGTATCTAAACCCGTGCTGCCCCTGTCCCTGGGAGTGTTTGATGGGGGGGGGGACAGTGTAGAGGGAGTTTTACTCTGTATCTAACCCCGTGCTGTCCCTGTCCCTGGAGTGTTTGATGGTGGGGACAGTGTAGAGGAAGCTTTACTCTGTATCTAACCGCGTGCTGTCCCTGTCTCTATGAGTGTTTGATGGGGGGACAGTGTAGAGGGAGCTTTACTCGTATCTAAACCCGTGCTGCCCCTGTCCCTGGGAGTGTTTGATGGGGGGGGGACAGTGTAGAGGAAGTTTTACTCTGTATCTAACCCCGTGCTGTCCCTGTCCCTGGGAGTGTTTGATGGGGGGGACAGTGTAGAGGGAGCTTTACTCTGTATCTAACCCCGTGCTGTCCCTGTCCCTGGGAGTGTTTGATGGGGGGACAGTGTAGAGGGAGCTTTACTCGTATCTAAACCCGTGCTGCCCCTGTCCCTGGGAGTGTTTGATGGGGGGGGGGACAGTGTAGAGGGAGTTTTACTCTGTATCTAACCCCGTGCTGTCCCTGTCCTGGGAGTTGATGGGGGACAGTGTAGAGGGAGCTTTACTCTGTATCTAACCCCGTGCTGTCCCTGTCCCTGGGAGTGTTTGATGGTGGGGACAGTGTAGAGGGAGCTTTACTCTGTATCTAACCGCGTGCTGTCCCTGTCTCTATGAGTGTTTGATGGGGGGACAGTGTAGAGAGGCTTTACTCGTATCTAAACCCGTGCTGCCCCTGTCCCTGGGAGTGTTTGATGGGGGGGGGGACAGTGTAGAGGGAGTTTTACTCTGTATCTAACCCCGTGCTGTCCCTGTCCCTGGGAGTGTTTGATGGGGGGGACAGTGTAGAGAGAGCTTTACTCTGTATCTAACCCCGTGTTGTCCCTGTCCCTGGGAGTGTTTGATGGGGGACAGTGTAGAGGGAGCTTTACTCTGTATCTAACCCCGTGTTGTCCCTGGCCCTGGGAGTGTTTGATGGGGGGACAGTGTAGAGAGAGCTTTACTCTGTATCTAACCCCGTGTTGTCCCTGTCCCTGGGAGTGTTTGATGGGGGACAGTGTAGAGAGAGCTTTACTCTGTATCTGACCCCGTGCTGTCCCTGTCCCTGGGAGTGTTTGATGGGGGGACAGTGTAGAGAGAGCTTTACTCTGTATCTAACCCCGCGCTGTCCCTGTCCCTGGGAGTGTTTGATGGGGGACAGTGTAGAGGGAGCTTTACTCTGTATCTAACCCCGTGCTGTCCCTGTCCCTGGGAGTGTTTGACGGGGGGGGGACAGTGTAGAGGGAGCTTTACTCTGTATCTAACCCCGTGCTGTCCCTGTCCCTTGGAGTGTTTGATGGGGGGACAGTGTAGAGGAAGCTTTACTCTGTATCTAACCCCGTGCTGTCCCTGTCTCTGTGAGTGGGGCAGTGGCCGGTGTAGAGAGAGCCTTCCGTATTCTGGGGCGTGCGCAGCTCGGTGTAGAGGATGCTTTCCCTGTCCCTGAGGGGTTGGGGTGTTGGTGTACAGGAATTTTACACTGTCACCTGTGAGTGGGTGGGATGGTGTAGAGGGATCTTTCCCAGTCCATGGGGAGTGGGGGAGACGGAGTAGAGGGAGCTTTCCCTAGGGAGAGAAGGGGACAGTGTATAGGGATCTTGCCCTGTCCCTGTGGAGTGAGGGGGGCCCAGTGTAGAGGGATCTTGCCCTGTCCCTGTGGAGTGACGGGGGGTCAGTGTAGAGGGATCCTGCCCCTGTCCCTGTCCCTGTGGAGTGAGGGGGGTCAGTGTATAGGGATCCTGCCCTGTCCCTGTGCAGTGAGGGGGGGTCAGTGTATAGGGATCCTGCCCTGTCCCTGTGCAGTGAGGGGGGTCAGTGTAGAGGGATCTTGCCCTGTCCCTGTGGAGTGAGGGGGGTCAGTGTATAGGGATCCTGCCCTGTCCCTGTGCAGTGAGGGGGGTCAGTGTAGAGGGATCTTGCCCTGTCCCTGTGGAGTGAGGGGGGTCAGTGTATAGGGATCCTGCCCTGTCCCTGTGCAGTGAGGGGGGTCAGTGTAGAGGGATCCTGCCCTGTCCCTGTGGAGTGAGGGCGGTCAGTGTAGAGGGATCCTGCCCTGTCCCTGTGGAGTGAGGGGGGGTCAGTGTAGAGGGATCTTGCCCTGTCCCTGTGGAGTGAGGGGGGTCAGTGTAGAGGGATCTTGCCCTGTCCCTGTGGAGTGAGGGCGGTCAGTGGAGAGGGATCCTGCCCTGTCCCTGTGGAGTGAGGGGGGTCAGTGTAGAGGGATCTTGCCCTGTCCCTGTGGAGTGAGGGGGGTCAGTGTAGAGGGATCCTGCCCTGTCCCTGTGGAGTGAGGGGGGTCAGTGTATAGGGATCCTGCCCTGTCCCTGTGGAGTGAGGGGGGTCAGTGTAGAGGGATCTTGCTCTGTCCCTGTGAAGGGGGTCAGTGTAGAGGGATCTTGCCCAGTCCCTGTGGAGTGAGGGGGGTCAGTGTAGAGGGATCCTGCCCTGTCCCTGTCCCTGTGGAGTGAGGGGGGTCAGTGTATAGGGATCCTGCCCTGTCCCTGTGGAGTGAGGGCGGTCAGTGTAGAGGGATCCTGCCCTGTCCCTGTGAAGTGAGGGGGGTCAGTGTAGAGGGATCCTGCCCTGTCCCTGTGAAGGGGGTCAGTGTAGAGGGATCTTGCCCAGTCCCTGTGGAGTGAGGGGGGTCAGTGTAGAGGGATCCTGCCCTGTCCCTGTCCCTGTGGAGTGAGGGGGGTCAGTGTATAGGGATCCTGCCCTGTCCCTGTGGAGTGAGGGCGGTCAGTGTAGAGGGATCCTGCCCTGTCCCTGTGAAGTGAGGGGGGTCAGTGTAGAGGGATCCTGCCCTGTCCCTGTGGAGTGAGGGGGGTCAGTGTAGAGGGATCCTGCCCTGTCCCTGTGGAGTGAGGGGGGTCAGTGTAGAGGGATCTTGCCCTGTCCCTGTGGAGTGAGGGGGGCCCAGTGTAGAGGGATCTTGCCCTGTCCCTGTGGAGTGAGGGGGGTCAGTGTATAGGGATCCTGCCCTGTCCCTGTGCAGTGAGGGGGGTCAGTGTAGAGGGATCCTGCCCTGTCCCTGTGGAGTGAGGGGGGTCAGTGTATAGGGATCCTGCCCTGTCCCTGTGGAGTGAGGGGGGGTCAGTGTAGAGGGATCCTGCCCTGTCCCTGTGGAGTGAGGGGGGTCAGTGTATAGGGATCCTGCCCTGTCCCTGTGGAGTGAGGGGGGTCAGTGTAGAGGGATCTTGCTCTGTCCCTGTGGAGTGAGGGGGGTCAGTGTATAGGGATCCTGCCCTGTCCCTGTCCCTGTGGAGTGAGGGGGGTCAGTGTATAGGGATCCTGCCCTGTCCCTGTGGAGTGAGGGGGGTCAGTGTAGAGGGATCCTGCCCTGTCCCTGTGGAGTGAGTGGGCCCAGTGTAGAGGGATCCTGCCCTGTCCCTGTGGAGTGAGTGGGCCCAGTGTAGAGGGATCCTGCCCTGTCCCTGTGGAGTGAGGGGGGCCCAGTGTAGAGGGATCCTGCCCAGTCCCTGTGGAGTGAGGGGGGTCAGTGTATAGGGATCCTGCCCTGTCCCTGTCCCTGTGGAGTGAGGGGGGTCAGTGTAGAGGGATCCTGCCCTGTCCCTTTGGAGTGAGTGGGCCCAGTGTAGAGGGATCCTGCCCTGTCCCTGTGGATGAGGGGGGTCAGTGTAGAGGGATCTTGCCCTGTCCCTGTGGAGTGAGGGGGGTCAGTGTATAGGGATCCTGCCCTGTCCCTGTCCCTGTGGAGTGAGGGGGGTCAGTGTATAGGGATCCTGCCCTGTCCCTGTCCCTGTGGAGTGAGTAGGCCCCAGTGTATAGGGATCCTGCCCTGTCCCTGTACAGTGAGGGGGGTCAGTGTAGAGAGATCCTGCCCTGTCCCTGTCCCTGTACAGTGAGGGGGGTCAGTGTAGAGAGATCCTGCCCTGTCCCTGTCCCTGTACAGTGAGGGGGGTCAGTGTATAGGGATCCTGCCCTGTCCCTGTCCCTGTGGAGTGAGTAGGCCCCAGTGTATAGGGATCCTGCCCTGTCCCTGTACAGTGAGGGGGGTCAGTGTAGAGAGATCCTGCCCTGTCCCTGTCCCTGTACAGTGAGGGGGGTCAGTGTAGAGAGATCCTGCCCTGTCCCTGTCCCTGTACAGTGAGGGGGGTCAGTGTATAGGGATCCTGCCCTGTCCCTATCCCTGTACAGTGAGGGGGGTCAGTGTAGAGAGATCCTGCCCTGTCCCTGTCCCTGTACAGTGAGGGGGGCCCCAGTGTATAGGGATCCTGCCCTGTCCCTGTCCCTGTGGAGTGAGGGGGGTCAGTGTAGAGGGATCCTGCCCTGTCCCTGTGGAGTGAGGGGGGTCAGTGTATAGGGATCCTGCCCTGTCCCTGTCCCTGTACAGTGAGGGGGGCCCCAGTGTATAGGGATCCTGCCCTGTCCCTGTCCCTGTGGAGTGAGGGGGGTCAGTGTAGAGGGATCCTGCCCTGTCCCTTTGGAGTGAGTGGGCCCAGTGTAGAGGGATCCTGCCCTGTCCCTGTGGATGAGGGGGGTCAGTGTAGAGGGATCTTGCCCTGTCCCTGTGGAGTGAGGGGGGTCAGTGTATAGGGATCCTGCCCTGTCCCTGTCCCTGTGGAGTGAGGGGGGTCAGTGTATAGGGATCCTGCCCTGTCCCTGTCCCTGTGGAGTGTGTAGGCCCCAGTGTATAGGGATCCTGCCCTGTCCCTGTACAGTGAGGGGGGTCAGTGTAGAGAGATCCTGCCCTGTCCCTGTCCCTGTACAGTGAGGGGGGTCAGTGTAGAGAGATCCTGCCCTGTCCCTGTCCCTGTACAGTGAGGGGGGCCCCAGTGTATAGGGATCCTGCCCTGTCCCTGTCCCTGTGGAGTGAGGGGGGTCAGTGTATAGGGATCCTGCCCTGTCCCTGTCCCTGTGGAGTGAGGGGGGTCAGTGTAGAGGGATCCTGCCCTGTCCCTGTGGAGTGAGGGGGGTCAGTGTATAGGGATCCTGCCCTGTCCCTGTCCCTGTACAGTGAGGGGGGCCCCAGTGTATAGGGATCCTGCCCTGTCCCTGTGCAGTGAGGGGGGTCAGTGTAGAGGGATCCTGCCCTGTCCCTGTCCCTGTGGAGTGAGTAGGCCCCAGTGTATAGGGATCCTGCCCTGTCCCTGTGCAGTGAGGGGGGTCAGTGTAGAGGGATCCTGCCCTGTCCCTGTCCCTGTGGAGTGAGTAGGCCCCAGTGTATAGGGATCCTGCCCTGTCCCTGTCCCTGTGGAGTGAGGGGGGTCAGTGTATAGGGATCCTGCCCTGTCCCTGTACAGTGAGGGGGGTCAGTGTAGAGAGATCCTGCCCTGTCCCTGTCCCTGTACAGTGAGGGGGGTCAGTGTAGAGGGATCCTGCCCTGTCCCTGTCCCTGTACAGTGAGGGGGGTCAGTGTAGAGGGATCCTGCCCTGTCCCTGTCCCTGTACAGTGAGGGGGGTCAGTGTAGAGGGATCCTGCCCTGTCCCTGTGCAGTGAGGGGGGTCAGTGTAGAGGGAGCCTTCCCCCCTGGTTACTCACAGGTCGGTGATCTGATGACGGTGAAGCTGGAGACTGTCTGAGAGGGGGGTCCTTGACCGAACTGTCTGAGAGAGCAGTGAGACAGAGAGACAGAGACGTTATATAGTAGGGAGCTCACCAACACACACTCACCGACACACACTAACACACACACACTCACCGACACACACTCACCAACACTGTCTGAGAGAGCAGTGAGACAGAGAGACAGAGACGTTATATAGTAGGGAGCTCACCAACACACACTCACACTCACACACTCACACACACACACTGACCGACACACACTCACCAACACTGTCTGAGAGAGCAGTGAGACAGAGAGACAGAGACGTTATATAGTAGGGAGCTCACCAACACACACTCACCGACACACACTCACCGACACACACTCACCAACACTGTCTGAGAGAGCAGTGAGACAGAGAGACAGAGACGTTATATAGTAGGGAGCTCACCAACACACACTCACACTCACACACTCACACACACACACTGACCGACACACACTCACCAACACTGTCTGAGAGAGCAGTGAGACAGAGAGACAGAGACGTTATATAGTAGGGAGCTCACCAACACACACTCACCAACACACACTCACCGACACACACTCACCAACACACACTCACCCACACACACTCACCAACACACACTCACCAACACTGTCTGAGAGAGCAGTGAGACAGAGAGACAGAGACGTTATATAGTAGGGAGCTCACCAACACACACTCACACACACACACTCACACACACACTCACCGACACACACTCATCAACACACACTCACCCACACACACTCACCAACACACACTCACCAACACTGTCTGAGAGAGCAGTGAGACAGAGAGACAGAGACGTTATATAGTAGGGAGCTCACCAACACACACTCACACTCTCACACTCACACACACACTCACCGACACACACTCACCAACACACACTCACCAACACACACTCACCGACACACACTCACCGACACACACTCACCAACACTGTCTGAGAGAGCAGTGAGACAGAGAGACAGAGACGTTATATAGTAGGGAGCTCACCAACACACACTCACACTCTCACACTCACACACACACTCACCGACACACACTCACCAACACACACTCACCAACACACACTCACCGACACACACTCACCGACACACACTCACCAACACTGTCTGAGAGAGCAGTGAGACAGAGAGACAGAGACGTTATATAGTAGGGAGCTCACCAACACACACTCACACTCACACACTCACACTCACACACTCACCAACACACACTCACACACACACACTCACCAACACACACTCACCAACACTGTCTGAGAGAGCAGTGAGACAGAGAGACAGAGACGTTATATAGTAGGGAGCTCACCAACACACACTCACCAACACACACTCACCAACACACACTCACCGACACACACTCATCAACACACACTCACACACACACTCACCGACACACACTCACCGACACACACTCACCCACACACACTCACACACACACACTCACCAACACACACTCACCAACACACACTCACCAACACTGTCTGAGAGAGCAGTGAGACAGAGAGACAGAGACGTTATATAGTAGGGAGCGCACCGACACACACTCACCCACACACACTCACACACACACTCACCGACACACACTCACCGACACACACTCACCCACACACAATCACACACACACACTCACCGACACACACTCACCGACACACACTCACCAACACACACTCACCGACACACACTCACCGACACACACTCACCGACACACACTCACACACACACACTCACCAACACACACTCACCCACACACACTCACCAACACTGTCTGAGAGAGCAGTGAGACAGAGAGACAGAGACGTTATATAGTAGGGAGCTCACCGACACACACTCACCCACACACACTCACACACACACTCACCGACACACACTCACCGACACACACTCACCCACACACACTCACACACACACACTCACCGACACACACTCACCGACACACACTCACCAACACACACTCACCGACACACACTCACCCACACACACTCACACACACACACTCACCGACACACACTCACCCACACACACTCACCAACACACACTCACCAACACACACTCACACACACACACTCACCCACACACTCACACACTCACCGACACACACTCACACACACACACTCACCCACACACTCACACACTCACACACACACACTCACCCACACACACACACACTCACCGACACACACTCACCGACACACACTCACCAACACACACTCACCGACACACACTCACCCACACACACTCACCAACACACACTCACCGACACACACTCACCCACACACACTCACCGACACACACTCACCAACACACACTCACCGACACACACTCACCGACACACACTCACCAACACACACTCACCAACACACACTCACCAACACTGTCTGAGAGAGCAGTGAGACAGAGAGACAGAGACGTTATATAGTAGGGAGCTCACCAACACACACTCACCCACACACTCACCGACACACACTCACCGACACACACTCACCGACACACACTCACCAACACACACTCACCAACACACACTCACCAACACTGTCTGAGAGAGCAGTGAGACAGAGAGACAGAGACGTTATATAGTAGGGAGCTCACCAACACACACTCACCAACACACACTCACACACACACACTCACCGACACACACTCACCAACACACACTCACCAACACACACTCACCGACACACACTCACACACACACACTCACCGACACACACTCACACTCACACACTCACCAACACACACTCACCGACACACACTCACCAACACTGTCTGAGAGAGCAGTGAGACAGAGAGACAGAGACGTTATATAGTAGGGAGCTCACCAACACACACTCAAACACACACTCACACACACACACTCACCGACACACACTCACCGACACACACTCACCAACACACACTCACACACACACACTCACCGACACACACTCACCAACACACACTCACCAACACACACTCACACACACACACTCACCGACACACACTCACCAACACACACTCACCAACACACACTCACCAACACACACACTCACACACACACTCACACACACACACTCACCGACACACACTCACCAACACACACTCACCAACACACACTCACCAACACACACTCACCGACACACACTCACACACACACACTCACCGACACACACTCACCAACACTGTCTGAGAGAGCAGTGAGACAGAGAGACAGAGACGTTATATAGTAGGGAGCTCACCAACACACACTCACACACACACACTCACCGACACACACACTCACACACACACACTCACCGACACACACTCACCAACACACACTCACCGACACACACTCACACACACACACTCACCGACACACACTCACCGACACACACTCACCAACACACACTCACCGACACACTCACCAACACACACTCACCGACACACACTCACCAACACTGTCTGAGAGAGCAGTGAGACAGAGAGACAGAGACGTTATATAGTAGGGAGCTCACCCACACACACTCACACACACACTCACCGACACACACTCACCGACACACACTCACCGACACACACTCACCGACACACACACTCACCGACACACACTCACCGACACACACTCACCGACACACACTCACCCACACACACTCACCAACACACACTCACCGACACACACTCACCAACACTGTCTGAGAGAGCAGTGAGACAGAGAGACAGAGACGTTATATAGTAGGGAGCTCACCCACACACACTCACACACACACACTCACCGACACACACTCACCCACACACACTCACCGACACACACTCACCCACACACACTCACCAACACACACTCACCGACACACACTCACCAACACTGTCTGAGAGAGCAGTGAGACAGAGAGACAGAGACGTTATATAGTAGGGAGCTCACCAACACACACTCACCAACACACACTCACCGACACACACTCACCAACACACACTCACCAACACACACTCACCCACACACACTCACCAACACACACTCACCGACACACACTCACCAACACTGTCTGAGAGAGCAGTGAGACAGAGAGACAGAGACGTTATATAGTAGGGAGCTCACCAACACACACTCACACTCACACACTCACACACACACTCACCGACACACACTCACCGACACACACTCACCAACACACACTCACCAACACACACTCACCAACACACACTCACCAACACTGACTGAGAGAGCAGTGAGACAGATAGACAGAGACGTTATATAGTAGGGAGCTCACCAACACACACTCACACACACACACTCACACACACACTCACCGACACACACTCACCAACACACACTCACCAACACACACTCACCAACACACACTCACCGACACACACTCACCAACACTGACTGAGAGAGCAGTGAGACAGATAGACAGAGACGTTATATAGTAGGGAGCTCACCAACACACACTCACCAACACACACTCACCAACACTGTCTGAGAGAGCAGTGAGACAGAGAGACAGAGACGTTATATAGTAGGGAGCTCACCGACACACACTCACCAACACACACTCACCGACACACACTCACCAACACACACTCACCAACACACACTCACCCACACACACTCACCAACACACACTCACACACTCACCGACACACACTCACCGACACACACTCACCAACACTGTCTGAGAGAGCAGTGAGACAGAGAGACAGAGACGTTATATAGTAGGGAGCTCACCAACACACACTCACCAACACACACTCACCAACACTGTCTGAGAGAGCAGTGAGACAGAGAGACAGAGACGTTATATAGTAGGGAGCTCACCAACATACACTCACCGACACACACTCACACTCACACTCACCGACACACACTCACCAACACACACTCACACACACACTCACCAACACACACTCACCAACACTGTCTGAGAGAGCAGTGAGACAGAGAGACAGAGACGTTATATAGTAGGGAGCTCACCAACACACACTCACCAACACACACTCACACACACACTCACCGACACACACTCACCAACACTGTCTGAGAGAGCAGTGAGACAGAGAGACAGAGACGTTATATAGTAGGGAGCTCACCAACACACACTCACACTCACACACTCACACACACACACTCACCAACACACACTCACCAACACTGTCTGAGAGAGCAGTGAGACAGAGAGACAGAGACGTTATATAATAGGGAGCTCACCAACACACACTCACACACACACACTCACCGACACACACTCACCAACACACACTCACACACACACTCACCAACACACACTCACCGACACACACTCACCGACACACACTCACACACACACACTCACCGACACACACTCACCGACACACACTCACACACACACACTCACCAACACACACTCACCAACACACACTCACCGACACACACTCACCAACACACACTCACCAACACTGTCTGAGAGAGCAGTGAGACAGAGAGACAGAGACGTTATATAGTAGGGAGCTCACCAACACACACTCACCGACACACACTCACACACTCACCAACACACACTCACCGACACACACTCACACACTCACCAACACACACTCACCGACACACACTCACCAACACACACTCACCAACACACACTCACACTCACACACTCACCAACACACACTCACCGACACACACTCACACACTCACCAACACACACTCATCGACACACACTCACCAACACACACTCAAACTCACACACTCACCAACACACACTCACCGACACACACTCACACACTCACCAACACACACTCACCGACACACACTCACCAACACACACTCACACTCACACACTCACCAACACACACTCACCGACACACACTCACCAACACTGTCTGAGAGAGCAGTGAGACAGAGAGACAGAGACGTTATATAGTAGGGAGCTCACCAACACACACTCACCGACACACACTCACACACACACTCACCAACACACACTCACCAACACTGTCTGAGAGAGCAGTGAGACAGAGAGACAGAGACGTTATATAGTAGGGAGCTCACCAACACACACTCACCAACACACACTCACACTCACACACTCACCAACACACACTCACCAACACTGTCTGAGAGAGCAGTGAGACAGAGAGACAGAGACGTTATATAGTAGGGAGCTCACCGACACACACTCACCAACACACACTCACACACACACTCACCAACACACACTCACCAACACTGTCTGAGAGAGCAGTGAGACAGAGAGACAGAGACGTTATATAGTAGGGAGCTCACCGACACACACTCACCAACACACACTCACCAACACACACTCACCAACACACACTCACCAACACACACTCACCAACACTGTCTGAGAGAGCAGTGAGACAGAGAGACAGAGACGTTATATAGTAGGGAGCTCACCGACACACACTCACCGACACACACTCACACACACACTCACCAACACACACTCACCAACACTGTCTGAGAGAGCAGTGAGACAGAGAGACAGAGACGTTATATAGTAGGGAGCTCACCAACACACACTCACCAACACACACTCACACACACACTCACCGACACACACTCACCAACACTGTCTGAGAGAGCAGTGAGACAGAGAGACAGAGACGTTATATAGTAGGGAGCTCACCAACACACACTCACACACACACTCACCGACACACACTCACCCACACACACTCACCAACACACACTCACCCACACACACTCACACTCACACACTCACCAACACACACTCACCGACACACACTCACCAACACTGTCTGAAAGAGCAGTGAGACAGAGAGACAGAGACGTTATATAGTAGGGAGCTCACCAACACACACTCACCAACACACACTCACCCACACACTCACACACTCACCGACACACACTCACCGACACACACTCACACTCACACACTCACCGACACACACTCACCCACACACACTCACCAACACTGTCTGAGAGAGCAGTGAGACAGAGAGACAGAGACGTTATATAGTAGGGAGCTCACCAACACACACTCACCAACACACACTCACACACACACTCACCAACACACACTCACCGACACACACTCATCAACACACACTCACCAACACACACTCACCCACACACTCACACACACACTCACACACACTCACCAACACACTCACCCACACACTCACACACACACTCACCAACACTGTCTGAGAGAGCAGTGAGACAGAGAGACAGAGACGTTATATAGTAGGGAGCTCACCAACACACACTCACACACACACACTCACCGACACACACTCACCGACACACACTCACCGACACACACTCACCGACACACACTCACGAACACACACTCACACACACACTCACACACACACTCACCAACACTGTCTGAGAGAGCAGTGAGACAGAGAGACAGAGACGTTATATAGTAGGGAGCTCACCAACACACACTCACCGACACACACTCACGAACACACACTCACACACACACACACACACACTCACCGACACACACTCACCGACACACACTCACCGACACACACTCACCCACACACTCACACACACACTCACCAACACTGTCTGAGAGAGCAGTGAGACAGAGAGACAGAGACGTTATATAGTAGGGAACTCACCAACACACACTCACACACACACACTCACCGACACACACTCACCGACACACACTCACCGAAACACACTCACGAACACACACTCACACACACACTCACACACACTCACCGACACACACTCACGAACACACACTCACACACACACTCACACACACACTCACCAACACTGTCTGAGAGAGCAGTGAGACAGATAGACAGAGACGTTATATAGTAGGGAGCTCACCGACACACACTCACCGACACACACTCACCGACACACACTCACCAACACTGTCTGAGAGAGCAGTGAGACAGAGAGACAGAGACGTTATATAGTAGGGAGCTCACCAACACACACTCACCGACACACACTCACGAACACACACTCACACACACACACACACACACTCACCGACACACACTCACCGACACACGCTCACCGACACACACTCACCAACACACACTCACCCACACACTCACACACACACTCACCAACACTGTCTGAGAGAGCAGTGAGACAGAGAGACAGAGACGTTATATAGTAGGGAGCTCACCAACACACACTCACCGACACACACTCACACACACACACCGACACACACTCACCAACACCGTCTGAGAGAGCAGTGAGACAGAGAGACAGAGACGTTATATAGTAGGGAGCTCACCAACACACACTCACCGACACACACTCACACACACTCACCCACACACACTCACCAACACACACTCACACACACACACACACTCACCGACACACACTCACCAACACTGTCTGAGAGAGCAGTGAGACAGAGAGACAGAGACGTTATATAGTAGGGAGCTCACCGACACACACTCACCGACACACACTCACACACACACACCGACACACACTCACCAACACTGTCTGAGAGAGCAGTGAGACAGAGAGACAGAGACGCTATATAGTAGGGAGCTCACCGACACACACTCACCAACACACACTCACCAACACACACTCACCGACACACACTCACCGACACACACTCACCGACACACACTCACCCACACACACTCACCAACACTGTCTGAGAGAGCAGTGAGACAGAGAGACAGAGACGTTATATAGTAGGGAGCTCACCAACACACACTCACCAACACACACACTCACACACACACTCACCAACACACACTCACCGACACTGTCTGAGAGAGCAGTGAGACAGAGAGACAGAGACGTTATATAGTAGGGAGCTCACCAACACACACTCACCAACACACACTCACCGACACACACTCACCAACACTGACTGAGAGAGCAGTGAGACAGAGAGACAGAGACGTTATATAGTAGGGAGCTCACCAACACACACTCACACACACACACACTCACCGACACACACTCACCAACACACACTCACCGACACACACTCACCAACACTGTCTGAGAGAGCAGTGAGACAGAGAGACAGAGACGTTATATAGCAGGGAGCTCACCGACACACACTCACCAACACACTCACCGACACACACACACCGACACACACTCACCAACACTGACTGAGAGAGCAGTGAGACAGAGAGACAGAGACGTTATATAGTAGGGAGCTCACCAACACACACTCACCAACACACACTCACCCACACACACTCACACACTCACCAACACACACTCACCAACACACACTCACCAACACTGTCTGAGAGAGCAGTGAGACAGAGAGACAGAGACGTTATATAGTAGGGAGCTCACCAACACACACTCACCAACACACACTCACCAACACACACTCACCGACACACACTCACCAACACACACTCACCAACACTGTCTGAGAGAGCAGTGAGACAGAGAGACAGAGACGTTATATAGTAGGGAGCTCACCAACACACACTCACCAACACACACTCACCAACACACACTCACCAACACACACTCACCGACACACACTCACCGACAGTGTCTGAGAGAGCAGTGAGACAGAGAGACAGAGACGTTATATAGTAGGGAGCTCACCAACACACACTCACCAACACACACACTCACACACACACTCACACACACACACTCACCAACACACACACTCACACACACACTCACACACACACACTCACCAACACACACTCACCAACACACACTCACCAACACACACTCACCGACACACACTCACCAACACACACTCACACACACACTCACCAACACACACTCACCGACACACACTCACACACTCACCGACACACACTCACTCACACACTCACCAACACACACTCACCGACACACACTCACACACTCACCGACACACACTCACCGACACACACTCACCAACACACACTCACCGACACACACTCACACACTCACCGACACACACTCACCAACACACACTCACAGACACACACTCACACACTCACCAACACACACTCACCGACACACACTCACACACTCACCGACACACACTCACCGACACACACTCACCAACACTGTCTGAGAGAGCAGTGAGACAGAGAGACAGAGACGTTATATAGTAGGGAGCTCACCAACACACACTCACCAACACACACTCACACACACAGACTCACACTCACACACTCACCGACACACACTCACCGACACACACTCACCAACACTGTCTGAGAGAGCAGTGAGACAGAGAGACAGAGACGTTATATAGTAGGGAGCTCACCAACACACACTCACCGACACACACTCACCAACACTGTCTGAGAGAGCAGTGAGACAGAGAGACAGAGACGTTATATAGTAGGGAGCTCACCAACACACACTCACCAACACACACTCACCGACACACACTCACCCACACACTCACACACTCACCGACACACACTCACCAACACACACTCACCAACACACACTCACCGACACACACTCACCAACACTGTCTGAGAGAGCAGTGAGACAGAGAGACAGAGACGTTATATAGTAGGGAGCTCACCAACACACACTCACACTCACACACTCACCGACACACACTCACCCACACACACTCACCAACACTGTCTGAGAGAGCAGTGAGACAGAGAGACAGAGACGTTATACAGTAGGGAGCTCACCAACACACACTCACACTCACACACTCACCGACACACACTCACCGACACACACTCACCGACACTGTCTGAGAGAGCAGTGAGACAGAGAGACAGAGACGTTATATAATAGGGAGCTCACCAACACACACTCACCAACACACACTCACCAACACACACTCACCGACACACACTCACCCACACACACTCACCCACACACACTCACCAACACTGTCTGAGAGAGCAGTGAGACAGAGAGACAGAGACGTTATATAGTAGGGAGCTCACCAACACACACTCACCAACACACACTCACCAACACACACTCACCGACACACACTCACCAACACACACTCACCAACACTGTCTGAGAGAGCAGTGAGACAGAGAGACAGAGACGTTATATAGTAGGGAGCTCACCAACACACACTCACCAACACACACTCACCAACACACACTCACCAACACACACTCACCGACACACACTCACCGACACACACTCACCGACACTGTCTGAGAGAGCAGTGAGACAGAGAGACAGAGACGTTATATAGTAGGGAGCTCACCAACACACACTCACCCACACACACTCACCAACACTGTCTGAGAGAGCAGTGAGACAGAGAGACAGAGACGTTATATAGTAGGGAGCTCACCAACACACACTCACCAACACACACTCACCCACACACACTCACCAACACTGTCTGAGAGAGCAGTGAGACAGAGAGACAGAGACGTTATATAGTAGGGAGCTCACCAACACACACTCACCAACACACACTCACACACACACTCACCGACACACACTCACCGACACTGTCTGAGAGAGCAGTGAGACAGAGAGACAGAGACGTTATATAGTAGGGAGCTCACCAACACACACTCACCAACACACACTCACCGACACACACTCACCAACACTGTCTGAGAGAGCAGTGAGACAGATAGACAGAGACGTTATATAGTAGGGAGCTCACCAACACACACTCACCAACACACAATCACACACACACTCACCGACACACACTCACGAACACTGTCTGAGAGAGCAGTGAGACAGAGAGACAGAGACGTTATATAGTAGGGAGCTCACCAACACACACTCACCAACACACACTCACCCACACACACTCACCAACACTGTCTGAGAGAGCAGTGAGACAGAGAGACAGAGACGTTATATAGTAGGGAGCTCACCAACACTCACTCACCAACACACACTCACCCACACACACTCACCAACACTGTCTGAGAGAGCAGTGAGACAGAGAGACAGAGACGTTATATAGTAGGGAGCTCACCAACACACACTCACCAACACACACTCACACACACACTCACCGACACACACTCACCAACACTGTCTGAGAGAGCAGTGAGACAGAGAGACAGAGACGTTATATAGTAGGGAACTCACCAACACACACTCACCAACACACACTCACACACACACACTCACCGACACACACTCACCAACACACACTCACCAACACACACTCACCGACACACACTCACCAACACACACTCACCAACATTGTCTGAGAGAGCAGTGAGACAGAGAGACAGAGACGTTATATAGTAGGGAGCTCACCAACACACACTCACCAACACACACTCACACACACACTCACCGACACACACTCACCAACACTGTCTGAGAGAGCAGTGAGACAGAGAGACAGAGACGTTATATAGTAGGGAGCTCACCCACACACACTCACCAACACACACTCACACACACACTCACACTCACCAACACACACTCACCAACACTGTCTGAGAGAGCAGTGAGACAGAGAGACAGAGACGTTATATAGTAGGGAGCTCACCAACACACACTCACCAACACACACTCACCGACACACACTCACCAACACTGACTGAGAGAGCAGTGAGACAGAGAGACAGAGACGTTATATAGTAGGGAGCTCACCAACACACACTCACCAACACACACTCACACACACACTCACCGACACACACTCACCAACACTGACTGAGAGAGCAGTGAGACAGAGAGACAGAGACGTTATATAGTAGGGAGCTCACCCACACACACTCACCAACACACACTCACACACACACTCACACTCACCAACACACACTCACCAACACTGTCTGAGAGAGCAGTGAGACAGAGAGACAGAGACGTTATATAGTAGGGAGCTCACCAACACACACTCACCAACACACACTCACACTCACCGACACACACTCACCAACACTGTCTGAGAGAGCAGTGAGACAGAGAGACAGAGACGTTATATAGTAGGGAGCTCACCAACACACACTCACCAACACACACTCACCAACACACACTCACCAACACTGTCTGAGAGAGCAGTGAGACAGATAGACAGAGACGTTATATAGTAGGGAGCTCACCAACACACACTCACCAACACACACTCACCAAAACTGTCTGAGAGAGCAGTGAGACAGAGAGACAGAGACGTTATATAGTAGGGAGCTCACCAACACACACTCACCAACACACACTCACACACACACTCACCGACACACACTCACCAACACTGTCTGAGAGAGCAGTGAGACAGAGAGACAGAGACGTTATATAGTAGGGAGCTCACCCACACACACTCACACACACACACTCACCGACACACACTCACCAACACACACTCACCAACACACACTCACCAACACACACTCACACACACACTCACCAACACACACTCACCAACACACACTCACCAACACACACTCACACACACACTCACCAACACTGTCTGAGAGAGCAGTGAGACAGATAGACAGAGACGTTATATAGTAGGTAGCTCACCAACACACACTCACCAACACACACTCACCAACACACACTCACCAACACTGTCTGAGAGAGCAGTGAGACAGAGAGACAGAGACGTTATATAGTAGGGAGCTCACCAACACACACTCACCAACACACACTCACACTCACACACTCACCAACACACACTCACCGACACACACTCACCAACACTGTCTGAGAGAGCAGTGAGACAGAGAGACAGAGACGTTATATAGTAGGGAGCTCACCGACACACACTCACACTCACACACTCACCGACACACACTCACCGACACACACTCACCAACACACACTCACCAACACACACTCACACACACACTCACCGACACACACTCACCAACACTGTCTGAGAGAGCAGTGAGACAGAGAGACAGAGACGTTATATAGTAGGGAGCTCACCAACACACACTCACCAACACACACTCACACACTCACACTCACACTCACACACTCACCAACACACACTCACCAACACACACTCACCGACACACACTCACCAACACTGTCTGAGAGAGCAGTGAGACAGAGAGACAGAGACGTTATATAGCAGGGAGCTCACCGACACACACTCACCAACACACTCACCGACACACACTCACCGACACACACTCACCAACACTGACTGAGAGAGCAGTGAGACAGAGAGACAGAGACGTTATATAGTAGGGAGCTCACCAACACACACTCACACTCACACACTCACCGACACACACTCACCGACACACACTCACCGACACACACTCACCAACACACACTCACCAACACTGTCTGAGAGAGCAGTGAGACAGAGAGACAGAGACGTTATATAGTAGGGAGCTCACCGACACACACTCACCAACACACACTCACACACACACTCACCGACACACACTCACCGACACACACTCACCAACACACACTCACCAACACACACTCACACTCACACACTCACACACACACTCACCGACACACACTCACCAACACACACTCAACAACACTGTCTGAGAGAGCAGTGAGACAGAGAGACAGAGACGTTATATAGTAGGGAGATCACCAACACACACTCACCAACACACACTCACACTCACACTCACCGACACACACTCACCAACACTGTCTGAGAGAGCAGTGAGACAGAGAGACAGAGACGTTATATAGTAGGGAGCTCACCAACACACACTCACACTCACACACTCACCGACACACACTCACCAACACTGTCTGAGAGAGCAGTGAGACAGATAGACAGAGACGTTATATAGTAGGGAGCTGACCAACACACACTCACCAACACACACTCACCGACACACACTCACCAACACTGACTGAGAGAGCAGTGAGACAGAGAGACAGAGACGTTATATAGTAGGGAGCTCACCAACACACACTCACCAACACACACTCACACACACACTCACCGACACACACTCACCAACACTGTCTGAGAGAGCAGTGAGACAGAGAGACAGAGACGTTATATAGTAGGGAGCTCACCCACACACACTCACCAACACACACTCACACACACACTCACACTCACCAACACACACTCACCAACACTGTCTGAGAGAGCAGTGAGACAGAGAGACAGAGACGTTATATAGTAGGGAGGTCACCAACACACACTCACCAACACACACTCACACTCACCGACACACACTCACCAACACTGTCTGAGAGAGCAGTGAGACAGAGAGACAGAGACGTTATATAGTAGGGAGCTCACCAACACACACTCACACACTCACCGACACACACTCACCAACACTGTCTGAGAGAGCAGTGAGACAGATAGACAGAGACGTTATATAGTAGGGAGCTCACCAACACACACTCACCAACACACACTCACCAACACACACTCACCAACACTGTCTGAGAGAGCAGTGAGACAGAGAGACAGAGACGTTATATAGTAGGGAGCTCACCAACACACACTCACCAACACACACTCACACACACACTCACCGACACACACTCACCAACACTGTCTGAGAGAGCAGTGAGACAGAGAGACAGAGACGTTATATAGTAGGGAGCTCACCCACACACACTCACCAACACACACTCACACACACACTCACCAACACTGTCTGAGAGAGCAGTGAGACAGATAGACAGAGACGTTATATAGTAGGGAGCTCACCAACACACACTCACCAACACACACTCACCAACACACACTCACCAACACTGTCTGAGAGAGCAGTGAGACAGAGAGACAGAGACGTTATATAGTAGGGAGCTCACCAACACACACTCACCAACACACACTCACACACACACTCACCGACACACACTCACCAACACTGTCTGAGAGAGCAGTGAGACAGAGAGACAGAGACGTTATATAGTAGGGAGCTCACCAACACACACTCACCAACACACACTCACACACTCACACTCACACTCACACACTCACCAACACACACTCACCAACACACACTCACCGACACACACTCACCAACACTGTCTGAGAGAGCAGTGAGACAGAGAGACAGAGACGTTATATAGCAGGGAGCTCACCGACACACACTCACCAACACACTCACCGACACACACTAACCGACACACACTCACCAACACTGTCTGAGAGAGCAGTGAGACAGAGAGACAGAGACGTTATATAGTAGGGAGCTCACCAACACACACTCACCAACACACACTAACACACACACTCACCGACACACACTCACCAACACTGTCTGAGAGAGCAGTAAGACAGAGAGACAGAGACGTTATATAGTAGGGAGCTCACCCACACACACTCACCAACACACACTCACACACACACTCACACTCACCAACACACACTCACCAACACTGTCTGAGAGAGCAGTGAGACAGAGAGACAGAGACGTTATATAGTAGGGAGCTCACCAACACACACTCACCAACACACACTCACCGACACACACTCACCAGCACTGACTGAGAGAGCAGTGAGACAGAGAGACAGAGACGTTACATAGTAGGGAGCTCACCAACACACACTCACCAACACACACTCACACACACACTCACCGACACACACTCACCAACACTGTCTGAGAGAGCAGTGAGACAGAGAGACAGAGACGTTATATAGTAGGGAGCTCACCCACACACACTCACCAACACACACTCACACACACACTCACACTCACCAACACACACTCACCAACACTGTCTGAGAGAGCAGTGAGACAGAGAGACAGAGACGTTATATAGTAGGGAGCTCACCAACACACACTCACCAACACACACTCACACTCACCGACACACACTCACCAACACTGTCTGAGAGAGCAGTGAGACAGAGAGACAGAGACGTTATATAGTAGGGAGCTCACCAACACACACTCACACTCACACACTCACCGACACACACTCACCAACACTGTCTGAGAGAGCAGTGAGACAGATAGACAGAGACGTTATATAGTAGGGAGCTCACCAACACACACTCACCAACACACACTCACCAACACACACTCACCAACACTGTCTGAGAGAGCAGTGAGACAGAGAGACAGAGACGTTATATAGTAGGGAGCTCACCAACACACACTCACCAACACACACTCACACACACACTCACCAACACTGTCTGAGAGAGCAGTGAGACAGATAGACAGAGACGTTATATAGTAGGTAGCTCACCAACACACACTCACCAACACACACTCACCAACACACACTCACCAACACTGTCTGAGAGAGCAGTGAGACAGAGAGACAGAGACGTTATATAGTAGGGAGCTCACCAACACACACTCACCAACACACACTCACACACACACTCACCGACACACACTCACCAACACTGTCTGAGAGAGCAGTGAGACAGAGAGACAGAGACGTTATATAGTAGGGAGCTCACCAACACACACTCACCAACACACACTCACACACTCACACTCACACTCACACACTCACCAACACACACTCACCAACACACACTCACCGACACACACTCACCAACACTGTCTGAGAGAGCAGTGAGACAGAGAGACAGAGACGTTATATAGCAGGGAGCTCACCGACACACACTCACCAACACACTCACCGACACACACTCACCGACACACACTCACCAACACTGACTGAGAGAGCAGTGAGACAGAGAGACAGAGACGTTATATAGTAGGGAGCTCACCAACACACACTCACACTCACACACTCACCGACACACACTCACCGACACACACTCACCGACACACACTCACCAACACACACTCACCAACACTGTCTGAGAGAGCAGTGAGACAGAGAGACAGAGACGTTATATAGTAGGGAGCTCACCGACACACACTCACCAACACACACTCACACACACACTCACCGACACACACTCACCGACACACACTCACCAACACACACTCACCAACACACACTCACACTCACACACTCACACACACACTCACCGACACACACTCACCAACACACACTCACCAACACTGTCTGAGAGAGCAGTGAGACAGAGAGACAGAGACGTTATAAAGTAGGGAGATCACCAACACACACTCACCAACACACACTCACACTCACACTCACCGACACACACTCACCAACACTGTCTGAGAGAGCAGTGAGACAGAGAGACAGAGACGTTATATAGTAGGGAGCTCACCAACACACACTCACACTCACACACTCACCGACACACACTCACCAACACTGTCTGAGAGAGCAGTGAGTCAGATAGACAGAGACGTTATATAGTAGGGAGCTGACCAACACACACTCACCAACACACACTCACCGACACACACTCACCAACACTGACTGAGAGAGCAGTGAGACAGAGAGACAGAGACGTTATATAGTAGGGAGCTCACCAACACACACTCACCAACACACACTCACACACACACTCACCGACACACACTCACCAACACTGTCTGAGAGAGCAGTGAGACAGAGAGACAGAGACGTTATATAGTAGGGAGCTCACCCACACACACTCACCAACACACACTCACACACACACTCACACTCACCAACACACACTCACCAACACTGTCTGAGAGAGCAGTGAGACAGAGAGACAGAGACGTTATATAGTAGGGAGGTCACCAACACACACTCACCAACACACACTCACACTCACCGACACACACTCACCAACACTGTCTGAGAGAGCAGTGAGACAGAGAGACAGAGACGTTATATAGTAGGGAGCTCACCAACACACACTCTCACACTCACCGACACACACTCACCAACACTGTCTGAGAGAGCAGTGAGACAGATAGACAGAGACGTTATATAGTAGGGAGCTCACCAACACACACTCACCAACACACACTCACCAACACACACTCACCAACACTGTCTGAGAGAGCAGTGAGACAGAGAGACAGAGACGTTATATAGTAGGGAGCTCACCAACACACACTCACCAACACACACTCACACACACACTCACCGACACACACTCACCAACACTGTCTGAGAGAGCAGTGAGACAGAGAGACAGAGACGTTATATAGTAGGGAGCTCACCCACACACACTCACCAACACACACTCACACACACACTCACCAACACTGTCTGAGAGAGCAGTGAGACAGATAGACAGAGACGTTATATAGTAGGGAGCTCACCAACACACACTCACCAACACACACTCACCAACACTGTCTGAGAGAGCAGTGAGACAGAGAGACAGAGACGTTATATAGTAGGGAGCTCACCAACACACACTCACCAACACACACTCACACACACACTCACCGACACACACTCACCAACACTGTCTGAGAGAGCAGTGAGACAGAGAGACAGAGACGTTATATAGTAGGGAGCTCACCAACACACACTCACCAACACACACTCACACACTCACACTCACACTCACACACTCACCAACACACACTCACCAACACACACTCACCGACACACACTCACCAACACTGTCTGAGAGAGCAGTGAGACAGAGAGACAGAGACGTTATATAGCAGGGAGCTCACCGACACACACTCACCAACACACTCACCGACACACACTAACCGACACACACTCACCAACACTGACTGAGAGAGCAGTGAGACAGAGAGACAGAGACGTTATATAGTAGGGAGCTCACCAACACACACTCACACTCACACACTCACCGACACACACTCACCGACACACACTCACCGACACACACTCACCAACACACACTCACCAACACTGTCTGAGAGAGCAGTGAGACAGAGAGACAGAGACGTTATATAGTAGGGAGCTCACCGACACACACTCACCAACACACACTCACACACACACTCACCGACACACACTCACCGACACACACTCACCAACACACACTCACCAACACACACTCACCCACACACACTCACCAACACACACTCACACTCACACACTCACAGACACACACTCACCAACACTGTCTGAGAGAGCAGTGAGACAGAGAGACAGAGACGTTATATAGTAGGGAGATCACCAACACACACTCACCAACACACACTCACACTCACACTCACCGACACACACTCACCAACACTGTCTGAGAGAGCAGTGAGACAGAGAGACAGAGACGTTATATAGTAGGGAGCTCACCAACACACACTCACACTCACACACTCACCGACACACACTCACCAACACTGTCTGAGAGAGCAGTGAGACAGATAGACAGAGACGTTATATAGTAGGGAGCTGACCAACACACACTCACCAACACACACTCACCAACACACACTCACGAACACTGTCTGAGAGAGCAGTGAGACAGAGAGACAGAGACGTTATATAGTAGGGAGCTCACCAACACACACTCACCAACACACACTCACACACACACTCACCGACACACACTCACCAACACTGTCTGAGAGAGCAGTGAGACAGAGAGACAGAGACGTTATATAGTAGGGAGCTCACCCACACACACTCACCAACACACACTCACCAACACACACTCACCAACACTGTCTGAGAGAGCAGTCAGACAGAGAGACAGAGACGTTATATAGTAGGGAGCTCACCAACACACACTCACCAACACACACTCACACACACACTCACTGACACACACTCACCAACACTGTCTGAGAGAGCAGTGAGACAGAGAGACAGAGACGTTATATAGTAGGGAGCTCACCAACACACACTCACCAACACACACTCACACACTCACACTCACACTCACACACTCACCAACACACACTCACCAACACACACTCACCGACACACACTCACCAACACTGTCTGAGAGAGCAGTGAGACAGAGAGACAGAGACGTTATATAGTAGGGAGCTCACCAACACACACTCACACTCACACACTCACCGACACACACTCACCGACACACACTCACCAACACACACTCACCAACACTGTCTGAGAGAGCAGTGAGACAGAGAGACAGAGACGTTATATAGTAGGGAGCTCACCGACACACACTCACCAACACACACTCACACACACACTCACCGACACACACTCACCGACACACACTCACACACTCACACTCACCGACACACACTCACCGACACACACTCACCAACACACACTCACCAAAACACACTCACACACACACTCACCGACACACACTCACCAACACACACTCACCAACACACACTCACACAGACCGACACACACTCACACACACACTCACCAACACACACTCACCAACACTGTCTGAGAGAGCAGTGAGGCAGAGAGACAGAGACGTTATATAGGAGGGAGCTCACCAACACACACTCACCAACACACACTCACCGACACACACTCACCGACACACACTCACCGACACTGTCTGAGAGAGCAGTGAGACAGAGAGACAGAGACATTATATAGTAGGGAGCTCACCAACACACACTCACCAACACACACTCACACACACACACTCACACTCACACACTCACCAACACACACTCACCAACACACACTCACACACACCGACACACACTCACACACACACTCACCGACACACACTCACCAACACTGTCTGAGAGAGCAGTGAGACAGAGAGACAGAGACGTTATATAGTAGGGAGTTCACCAACACACACTCACCAACACACACTCACACACACACACTCACACTCACACACTCACACACACACACTCACACTCACACACTCACCAACACTGTCTGAGAGAGCAGTGAGACAGAGAGACAGAGACGTTATATAGTAGGGAGCTCACCAACACACACTCACCAACACACACTCACACACACACACTCACACTCACACACTCACCAACACACACTCACCGACACACACTCACCAACACTGTCTGAGAGAGCAGTGAGACAGAGAGACAGAGACGTTATATAGTAGGGAGCTCACCAACACACACTCACCAACACACACTCACACACACACTCACCGACACACACTCACCAACACACACTCACCGACACACACTCACCAACACTGTCTGAGAGAGCAGTGAGACAGAGAGACAGAGACGTTATATAGGAGGGAGCTCACCCACACACACTCACCAACACACACTCACACACACACTCACCGACACACACTCACCCACACACACTCACCAACACACACTCACCCACACACACTCACACTCACACACTCACCAACACACACTCACCGACACACACTCACCAACACTGTCTGAGAGAGCAGTGAGACAGAGAGACAGAGACGTTATATAGTAGGGAGCTCACCAACACACACTCACCAACACACACTCACCCACACACACTCACCAACACTGTCTGAGAGAGCAGTGAGACAGAGAGACAGAGACGTTATATAGTAGGGAGCTCACCAACACACACTCACCAACACACACTCACACACACACTCACCGACACACACTCACCAACACTGTCTGAGAGAGCAGTGAGACAGAGAGACAGAGACGTTATATAGTAGGGAGCTCACCAACACACACTCACCAACACACACTCACACACTCACACTCACACACTCACCAACACACACTCACCAACACACACTCACCGACACACACTCACCAACACTGTCTGAGAGAGCAGTGAGACAGAGAGACAGAGACGTTATATAGCAGGGAGCTCACCGACACACACTCACCAACACACTCACCGACACACACTCACCGACACACACTCACCAACACTGACTGAGAGAGCAGTGAGACAGAGAGACAGAGACGTTATATAGTAGGGAGCTCACCAACACACACTCACACTCACACACTCACCGACACACACTCACCGACACACACTCACCGACACACACTCACCAACACACACTCACCAACACTGTCTGAGAGAGCAGTGAGACAGAGAGACAGAGACGTTATATAGTAGGGAGCTCACCCACACACACTCACCAACACACACTCACACACACACTCACCGACACACACTCACCAACACACACTCACCAACACACACTCACACTCACACACTCACACACACACTCACACTCACACACTCACCAACACACACTCACCCACACACAGTCACCAACACTGTCTGAGAGAGCAGTGAGACAGAGAGACAGAGACGTTATATAGTAGGGAGCTCACCAACACACACTCACCAACACACACTCACACACACACTCACCGACACACACTCACCAATACACACTCACCCACACACTCACACACTCACCGACACACACTCACACACTCACCAACACACACTCACCAACACACACTCACCAACACACACTCACCCACACACTCACACACTCACCGACACACACTCACACACTCACCAACACACACTCACACACACACTCACACTCACCGACACACACTCACACACACACTCACACTCACCGACACACACTCACCAACACTGTCTGAGAGAGCAGTGAGACAGAGAGACAGAGACGTTATATAGTAGGGAGCTCACCCACACACACTCACCAACACACACTCACACACACACTCACACTCACCAACACACACTCACCAACACTGTCTGAGAGAGCAGTGAGACAGAGAGACAGAGACGTTATATAGTAGGGAGCTCACCAACACACACTCACCAACACACACTCACCGACACACACTCACCAACACTGACTGAGAGAGCAGTGAGACAGAGAGACAGAGACGTTATATAGTAGGGAGCTCACCAATACACACTCACCAACACACACTCACACACACACTCACCGACACACACTCACCAACACTGTCTGAGAGAGCAGTGAGACAGAGAGACAGAGACGTTATATAGTAGGGAGCTCACCCACACACATTCACCAAGACACACTCACACACACACTCACACTCACCAACACACACTCACCAACACTGTCTGAGAGAGCAGTGAGACAGAGAGACAGAGACGTTATATAGTAGGGAGCTCACCAACACACACTCACCAACACACACTCACACTCACCGACACACACTCACCAACACTGTCTGAGAGAGCAGTGAGACAGAGAGACAGAGACGTTATATAGTAGGGAGCTCACCAACACACACTCACACTCACACACTCACCGACACACACTCACCAACACTGTCTGAGAGAGCAGTGAGACAGATAGACAGAGACGTTATATAGTAGGGAGCTCACCAACACACACTCACCAACACACACTCACACACACACTCACCGACACACACTCACCAACACTGTCTGAGAGAGCAGTGAGACAGAGAGACAGAGACGTTATATAGTAGGGAGCTCACCAACACACACTCACCAACACACACTCACCAACACACACTCACCAACACTGTCTGAGAGAGCAGTGAGACAGAGAGACAGAGACGTTATATAGTAGGGAGCTCACCAACACACACTCACCAACACACACTCACACACACACTCACCGACACACACTCACCAACACTGTCTGAGAGAGCAGTGAGACAGAGAGACAGAGACGTTATATAGTAGGGAGATCACCAACACACACTCACCAACACACACTCACACACTCACACTCACACTCACACACTCACCAACACACACTCACCGACACACACTCACCAACACTGTCTGAGAGAGCAGTGAGACAGAGAGACAGAGACGTTATATAGCAGGGAGCTCACCGACACACACTCACCAACACACTCACCGACACACACTCACCGACACACACTCACCAACACTGACTGAGAGAGCAGTGAGACAGAGAGACAGAGACGTTATATAGTAGGGAGCTCACCAACACACACTCACACTCACACACTCACCGACACACACTCACCGACACACACTCACCGACACACACTCACCAACACACACTCACCAACACTGTCTGAGAGAGCAGTGAGACAGAGAGACAGAGACGTTATATAGTAGGGAGCTCACCGACACACACTCACCAACACACACTCACACACACACTCACCGACACACACTCACCGACACACACTCACCAACACACACTCACCAACACACACTCACACTCACACACTCACACACACACTCACCGACACACACTCACCAACACACACTCACCAACACTGTCTGAGAGAGCAGTGAGACAGAGAGACAGAGACGTTATATAGTAGGGAGATCACCAACACACACTCACCAACACACACTCACACTCACACTCACCGACACACACTCACCAACACACCCTCACCAACACACACTCACCGACACACACTCACCAACACTGTCTGAGAGAGCAGTGAGACAGAGAGACAGAGACGTTATATAGCAGGGAGCTCACCGACACACACTCACCAACACACTCACCGACACACACTCACCGACACACACTCACCAACACTGACTGAGAGAGCAGTGAGACAGAGAGACAGAGACGTTATATAGTAGGGAGCTCACCAACACACACTCACACTCACACACTCACCGACACACACTCACCTACACACACTCACCGACACACACTCACCAACACACACTCACCAACACTGTCTGAGAGAGCAGTGAGACAGAGAGACAGAGACGTTATATAGTAGGGAGCTCACCGACACACACTCACCAACACACACTCACACACACACTCACCGACACACACTCACCGACACACACTCACCAACACACACTCACACTCACACACTCACACACACACTCACACTCACACACTCACCAACACACACTCACCCACACACAGTCACCAACACTGTCTGAGAGAGCAGTGAGACAGAGAGACAGAGACGTTATATAGTAGGGAGCTCACCAACACACACTCACACACACACTCACCGACACACACTCACCAATACACACTCACCCACACACTCACACACTCACCGACACACACTCACACACTCACCAACACACACTCACCAACACACACTCACCAACACACACTCACCCACACACTCACACACTCACCGACACACACTCACACACTCACCAACACACACTCACACACACACTCACACTCACCGACACACACTCACACACACACTCACACTCACCGACACACACTCACCAACACTGTCTGAGAGAGCAGTGAGACAGAGAGACAGAGACGTTATATAGTAGGGAGCTCACCCACACACACTCACCAACACACACTCACACACACACTCACACTCACCAACACACACTCACCAACACTGTCTGAGAGAGCAGTGAGACAGAGAGACAGAGACGTTATATAGTAGGGAGCTCACCAACACACACTCACCAACACACACTCACCGACACACACTCACCAACACTGACTGAGAGAGCAGTGAGACAGAGAGACAGAGACGTTATATAGTAGGGAGCTCACCAATACACACTCACCAACACACACTCACACACACACTCACCGACACACACTCACCAACACTGTCTGAGAGAGCAGTGAGACAGAGAGACAGAGACGTTATATAGTAGGGAGCTCACCCACACACACTCACCAACACACACTCACACACACACTCACACTCACCAACACACACTCACCAACACTGTCTGAGAGAGCAGTGAGACAGAGAGACAGAGACGTTATATAGTAGGGAGCTCACCAACACACACTCACCAACACACACTCACACTCACCGACACACACTCACCAACACTGTCTGAGAGAGCAGTGAGACAGAGAGACAGAGACGTTATATAGTAGGGAGCTCACCAACACACACTCACACTCACACACTCACCGACACACACTCACCAACACTGTCTGAGAGAGCAGTGAGACAGATAGACAGAGACGTTATATAGTAGGGAGCTCACCAACACACACTCACCAACACACACTCACCAACACACACTCACCAACACTGTCTGAGAGAGCAGTGAGACAGAGACAGAGACGTTATATAGTAGGGAGCTCACCAACACACACTCACCAACACACACTCACACACACATTCACCGACACACACTCACCAACACTGTCTGAGAGAGCAGTCAGACAGAGAGACAGAGACGTTATATAGTAGGGAGCTCACCAACACACACTCACCAACACACACTCACCAACACACACTCACCAACACTGTCTGAGAGAGCAGTGAGACAGAGAGACAGAGACGTTATATAGTAGGGAGCTCACCAACACACACTCACCAACACACACTCACACACACACTCACCGACACACACTCACCAACACTGTCTGAGAGAGCAGTGAGACAGAGAGACAGAGACGTTATATAGTAGGGAGCTCACCAACACACACTCACCAACACACACTCACACACTCACACTCACACTCACACACTCACCAACACACACTCACCGACACACACTCACCGACACACACTCACCAACACTGTCTGAGAGAGCAGTGAGACAGAGAGACAGAGACGTTATATAGCAGGGAGCTCACCGACACACACTCACCAACACACTCACCGACACACACTCACCGACACACACTCACCAACACTGACTGAGAGAGCAGTGAGACAGAGAGACAGAGACGTTATATAGTAGGGAGCTCACCAACACACACTCACACTCACACACTCACCGACACACACTCACCGACACACACTCACCGACACACACTCACCAACACACACTCACCAACACTGTCTGAGAGAGCAGTGAGACAGAGAGACAGAGACGTTATATAGTAGGGAGCTCACCGACACACACTCACCAACACACACTCACACACACACTCACCGACACACACTCACCGACACACACTCACCAACACACACTCACCAACACACACTCACACTCACACACTCACACACACACTCACCGACACACACTCACCAACACACACTCACCAACACTGTCTGAGAGAGCAGTGAGACAGAGAGACAGAGACGTTATATAGTAGGGAGATCACCAACACACACTCACCAACACACATTCACACTCACACTCACCGACACACACTCACCAACACTGTCTGAGAGAGCAGTGAGACAGAGAGACAGAGACGTTATATAGTAGGGAGCTCACCAACACACACTCACACTCACACACTCACCGACACACACTCACCAACACTGTCTGAGAGAGCAGTGAGACAGATAGACAGAGACGTTATATAGTAGGGAGCTGACCAACACACACTCACCAACACACACTCACCAACACACACTCACGAACACTGTCTGAGAGAGCAGAGAGACAGAGACGTTATATAGTAGGGAGCTCACCAACACACACTCACCAAGACACACTCACACACACACTCACCGACACACACTCACCAACACTGTCTGAGAGAGCAGTGAGACAGAGAGACAGAGACGTTATATAGTAGGGAGCTCACCCACACACACTCACCAACACACACTCACCAACACACACTCACCAACACTGTCTGAGAGAGCAGTGAGACAGAGAGACAGAGACGTTATATAGTAGGGAGCTCACCAACACACACTCACCAACACACACTCACACACACACTCACTGACACACACTCACCAACACTGTCTGAGAGAGCAGTGAGACAGAGAGACAGAGACGTTATATAGTAGGGAGCTCACCAACACACACTCACCAACACACACTCACACACACACTCACCGACACACACTCACCAACACTGTCTGAGAGAGCAGTGAGACAGAGAGACAGAGACGTTATATAGTAGGGAGCTCACCCACACACACTCACCAACACACACTCACACACACACACTCACCAACACACACTCACCAACACACACTCACCGACACACACTCACCGACACACACTCACCCACACACACTCACCAACACTGTCTGAGAGAGCAGTGAGACAGAGAGACAGAGACGTTATATAATAGGGAGCTCACCAACACACACTCACCAACACACACTCACACACACACACTCACCAACACACACTCACCAACACACACTCACCAACACACACTCACCGACACACACTCACCCACACACACTCACCAACACTGTCTGAGAGAGCAGTGAGACAGAGAGACAGAGACGTTATATAGTAGGGAGCTCACCAACACACACTCACCAACACACACTCACACTCACACACTCACCAACACACACTCACCCACACACAGTCACCAACACTGTCTGAGAGAGCAGTGAGACAGAGAGACAGAGACGTTATATAGTAGGGAGCTCACCAACACACACTCACCAACACACACTCACACACACACTCACCGACACACACTCACCAATACACACTCACCCACACACTCACACACTCACCGACACACACTCACACACTCACCAACACACACTCACCAACACACACTCACCAACACACACTCACCCACACACTCACACACTCACCGACACACACTCACACACTCACCAACACACACTCACACACACACTCACACTCACCGACACACACTCACACACACACTCACACTCACCGACACACACTCACCAACACTGTCTGAGAGAGCAGTGAGACAGAGAGACAGAGACGTTATATAGTAGGGAGCTCACCCACACACACTCACCAACACACACTCACACACACACTCACACTCACCAACACACACTCACCAACACTGTCTGAGAGAGCAGTGAGACAGAGAGACAGAGACGTTATATAGTAGGGAGCTCACCAACACACACTCACCAACACACACTCACCGACACACACTCACCAACACTGACTGAGAGAGCAGTGAGACAGAGAGACAGAGACGTTATATAGTAGGGAGCTCACCAATACACACTCACCAACACACACTCACACACACACTCACCGACACACACTCACCAACACTGTCTGAGAGAGCAGTGAGACAGAGAGACAGAGACGTTATATAGTAGGGAGCTCACCCACACACACTCACCAACACACACTCACACACACACTCACACTCACCAACACACACTCACCAACACTGTCTGAGAGAGCAGTGAGACAGAGAGACAGAGACGTTATATAGTAGGGAGCTCACCAACACACACTCACACTCACACACTCACCGACACACACTCACCAACACTGTCTGAGAGAGCAGTGAGACAGAGAGACAGAGACGTTATATAGTAGGGAGCTCACCAACACACACTCACACTCACACACTCACCGACACACACTCACCAACACTGTCTGAGAGAGCAGTGAGACAGATAGACAGAGACGTTATATAGTAGGGAGCTCACCAACACACACTCACCAACACACACTCACCAACACACACTCACCAACACTGTCTGAGAGAGCAGTGAGACAGAGAGACAGAGACGTTATATAGTAGGGAGCTCACCAACACACACTCACCAACACACACTCACACACACAGTCACCGACACACACTCACCAACACTGTCTGAGAGAGCAGTGAGACAGAGAGACAGAGACGTTATATAGTAGGGAGCTCACCAACACACACTCACCAACACACACTCACCAACACACACTCACCAACACTGTCTGAGAGAGCAGTGAGACAGAGAGACAGAGACGTTATATAGTAGGGAGCTCACCAACACACACTCACCAACACACACTCACACACACACTCACCGACACACACTCACCAACACTGTCTGAGAGAGCAGTGAGACAGAGAGACAGAGACGTTATATAGTAGGGAGCTCACCAACACACACTCACCAACACACACTCACACACTCACACTCACACTCACACACTCACCAACACACACTCACCAACACACACTCACCGACACACAATCACCAACACTGTCTGAGAGAGCAGTGAGACAGAGAGACAGAGACGTTATATAGCAGGGAGCTCACCGACACACACTCACCAACACACTCACCGACACACACTCACCGACACACACTCACCAACACTGACTGAGAGAGCAGTGAGACAGAGAGACAGAGACGTTATATAGTAGGGAGCTCACCAACACACACTCACACTCACACACTCACCGACACACACTCACCGACACACACTCACCGACACACACTCACCAACACACACTCACCAACACTGTCTGAGAGAGCAGTGAGACAGAGAGACAGAGACGTTATATAGTAGGGAGCTCACCGACACACACTCACCAACACACACTCACACACACACTCACCGACACACACTCACCGACACACACTCACCAACACACACTCACCAACACACACTCACACTCACACACTCACACACACACTCACCGACACACACTCACCAACACACACTCACCAACACTGTCTGAGAGAGCAGTGAGACAGAGAGACAGAGACGTTATATAGTAGGGAGATCACCAACACACACTCACCAACACACACTCACACTCACACTCACCGACACACACTCACCAACACTGTCTGAGAGAGCAGTGAGACAGAGAGACAGAGACGTTATATAGTAGGGAGCTCACCAACACACACTCACACTCACACACTCACCGACACACACTCACCAACACTGTCTGAGAGAGCAGTGAGACAGATAGACAGAGACGTTATATAGTAGGGAGCTGACCAACACACACTCACCAACACACACTCACCAACACACACTCACGAACACTGTCTGAGAGAGCAGTGAGACAGAGAGACAGAGACGTTATATAGTAGGGAGCTCACCAACACACATTCACCAACACACACTCACACACACACTCACCGACACACACTCACCAACACTGTCTGAGAGAGCAGTGAGACAGAGAGACAGAGACGTTATATAGTAGGGAGCTCACCCACACACACTCACCAACACACACTCACCAACACACACTCACCAACACTGTCTGAGAGAGCAGTGAGACAGAGAGACAGAGACGTTATATAGTAGGGAGCTCACCAACACACACTCACCAACACACACTCACACACACACTCACTGACACACACTCACCAACACTGTCTGAGAGAGCAGTGAGACAGAGAGACAGAGACGTTATATAGTAGGGAGCTCACCAACACACACTCACCAACACACACTCACACACTCACACTCACACTCACACACTCACCAACACACACTCACCAACACACACTCACCGACACACACTCACCAACACTGTCTGAGAGAGCAGTGAGACAGAGAGACAGAGACGTTATATAGTAGGGAGCTCACCAACACACACTCACACTCACACACTCACCGACACACACTCACACTCACACACTCACCAACACACACTCACCAACACTGTCTGAGAGAGCAGTGAGACAGAGAGACAGAGACGTTATATAGTAGGGAGCTCACCGACACACACTCACCGACACACACTCACACACTCACACTCACCGACACACACTCACCGACACACACTCACCAACACACACTCACCAACACACACTCACACACACACTCACCGACACACACTCACCAACACACACTCACCAACACACACTCACACACACCGACACACACTCACACACACACTCACCAACACACACTCACCAACACTGTCTGAGAGAGCAGTGAGGCAGAGAGACAGAGACGTTATATAGGAGGGAGCTCACCAACACACACTCATCAACACACACTCACACACACACACTCACCGACACTGTCTGAGAGAGCAGTGAGACAGAGAGACAGAGACATTATATAGTAGGGAGCTCACCAACACACACTCACCAACACACACTCACACACACACACTCACACTCACACACTCACCAACACACACTCACCAACACACACTCACACACACCGACACACACTCACACACACACTCACCAACACACACTCACCAACACTGTCTGAGAGAGCAGTGAGACAGAGAGACAGAGACGTTATATAGTAGGGAGCTCACCAACACACACTCACCAACACACACTCACACACACACACTCACACTCACACACTCACACACACACACTCACCAACACACACTCACCAACACTGTCTGAGAGAGCAGTGAGACAGAGAGACAGAGACGTTATATAGTAGGGAGTTCACCAACACACACTCACCAACACACACTCACACACACACACTCACACTCACACACTCACACACACACACTCACACTCACACACTCACCAACACTGTCTGAGAGAGCAGTGAGACAGAGAGACAGAGACGTTATACAGTAGGGAGCTCACCAACACACACTCACCAACACACACTCACACACACACACTCACACTCACACACTCACACACACACACTCACACTCACACACTCACCAACACACACTCACCGACACACACTCACCAACACTGTCTGAGAGAGCAGTGAGACAGAGAGACAGAGACGTTATATAGTAGGGAGCTCACCAACACACACTCACCAACACACACTCACACACACACACTCACACTCACACACTCACCAACACACACTCACCGACACACACTCACCAACACTGTCTGAGAGAGCAGTGAGACAGAGAGACAGAGACGTTATATAGTAGGGAGCTCACCAACACACACTCACCAACACACACTCACACACACACTCACCGACACACACTCACCCACACACACTCACCAACACACACTCACCCACACACACTCACACTCACACACTCACCAACACACACTCACCGACACACACTCACCAACACTGTCTGAGAGAGCAGTGAGACAGAGAGACAGAGACGTTATATAGTAGGGAGCTCACCAACACACACTCACCAACACACACTCACCCACACACACTCACCAACACACACTCACCCACACACACTCACCCACACACACTCACCAACACACACTCACACTCACACACTCACAGACACACACTCACCAACACTGTCTGAGAGAGCAGTGAGACAGAGAGACAGAGACGTTATATAGTAGGGAGCTCACCGACACACACTCACACACACACTCACCAACACACACTCACCAACACTGTCTGAGAGAGCAGTGAGACAGAGAGACAGAGACGTTATATAGTAGGGAGCTCACCAACACACACTCACCAACACACACTCACACACACACACTCACCAACACACACTCACCAACACTGTCTGAGAGAGCAGTGAGACAGAGAGACAGAGACGTTATATAGTAGGGAGCTCACCAACACACACTCACCAACACACACTCACACACACACTCACCGACACACACTCACCAACACTGTCTGAGAGAGCAGTGAGACAGAGAGACAGAGACGTTATATAGTAGGGTGCTCACCCACACACACTCACCAACACACACTCACACACACACACTCACCAACACACACTCACCAACACACACTCACCAACACACACTCACCGACACACACTCACCCACACACAATCACCAACACTGTCTGAGAGAGCAGTGAGACAGAGAGACAGAGACGTTATATAGTAGGGAGCTCACCAACACACACTCACCAACACACACTCACACACACACACTCACCAACACACACTCACCGACACACACTCACCGACACACACTCACCCACACACACTCACCAACACTGTCTGAGAGAGCAGTGAGACAGAGAGACAGAGACGTTATATAGTAGGGAGCTCACCAACACACACTCACCAACACACACTCACACACACACTCACCGACACACACTCACAAACACACACTCACCCACACACTCACACACTCACCGACACACACTCACACACTCACCAACACACACTCACCAACACACACTCACCAACACTGTCTGAGAGAGCAGTGAGACAGAGAGACAGAGACGTTATATAGTAGGGAGCTCACCAACACACACTCACCAACACACACTCACACACACACTCACCGACACACACTCACCAACACACACTCACCCACACACTCACACACTCACCGACACACACTCACACACTCACCAACACACACTCACCAACACACACTCACCAACACACACTCACCCACACACTCACACACTCACCGACACACACTCACCGACACACACTCACCGACACACACTCACCAACACACACTCACCAACACTGTCTGAGAGAGCAGTGAGACAGAGAGACAGAGACGTTATATAGTAGGGAGCTCACCGACACACACTCACCAACACACACTCACACACACACTCACCGACACACACTCACCGACACACACTCACCAACACACACTCACCAACACACACTCACACTCACACACTCACACACACACTCACCGACACACACTCACCAACACACACTCACCAACACTGTCTGAGAGAGCAGTGAGACAGAGAGACAGAGACGTTATATAGTAGGGAGATCACCAACACACACTCACCAACACACACTCACACTCACACTCACCGACACACACTCACCAACACTGTCTGAGAGAGCAGTGAGACAGAGAGACAGAGACGTTATATAGTAGGGTGCTCACCAACACACACTCACACTCACACACTCACCGACACACACTCACCAACACTGTCTGAGAGAGCAGTGAGACAGATAGACAGAGACGTTATATAGTAGGGAGCTGACCAACACACACTCACCAACACACACTCACCAACACACACTCACCAACACTGTCTGAGAGAGCAGTGAGACAGAGAGACAGAGACGTTATATAGTAGGGAGCTCACCCACACACACTCACCAACACACACTCACCAACACACACTCACCAACACTGTCTGAGAGAGCAGTGAGACAGAGAGACAGAGACGTTATATAGTAGGGAGCTCACCAACACACACTCACCAACACACACTCACACACACACTCACTGACACACACTCACCAACACTGTCTGAGAGAGCAGTGAGACAGAGAGACAGAGACGTTATATAGTAGGGAGCTCACCAACACACACTCACCAACACACACTCACACACTCACACTCACACTCACACACTCACCAACACACACTCACCAACACACACTCACCGACACACACTCACCAACACTGTCTGAGAGAGCAGTGAGACAGAGAGACAGAGACGTTATATAGTAGGGAGCTCACCAACACACACTCACACTCACACACTCACCGACACACACTCACCGACTCACACTCACCAACACACACTCACCAACACTGTCTGAGAGAGCAGTGAGACAGAGAGACAGAGACGTTATATAGTAGGGAGCTCACCGACACACACTCACCGACACACACTCACACACTCACACTCACCGACACACACTCACCGACACACACTCACCAACACACACTCACCAACACACACTCACACACACACTCACCGACACACACTCACCAACACACACTCACCAACACACACTCACACACACCGACACACACTCACACACACACTCACCAACACACACTCACCAACACTGTCTGAGAGAGCAGTGAGGCAGAGAGACAGAGACGTTATATAGGAGGGAGCTCACCAACACACACTCACCAACACACACTCACACACACACACTCACCGACACTGTCTGAGAGAGCAGTGAGACAGAGAGACAGAGACATTATATAGTAGGGAGCTCACCAACACACACTCACCAACACACACTCACACACACACACTCACACTCACACACTCACCAACACACACTCACCAACACACACTCACACACACCGACACACACTCACACACACACTCACCAACACACACTCACCAACACTGTCTGAGAGAGCAGTGAGACAGAGAGACAGAGACGTTATATAGTAGGGAGCTCACCAACACACACTCACCAACACACACTCACACACACACACTCACACTCACACACTCACACACACACACTCACACTCACACACTCACCAACACTGTCTGAGAGAGCAGTGAGACAGAGAGACAGAGACGTTATATAGTAGGGAGTTCACCAACACACACTCACCAACACACACTCACACACACACACTCACACTCACACACTCACACACACACACTCACACTCACACACTCACCAACACTGTCTGAGAGAGCAGTGAGACAGAGAGACAGAGACGTTATACAGTAGGGAGCTCACCAACACACACTCACCAACACACACTCACACACACACACTCACACTCACACACTCACACACACACACTCACACTCACACACTCACCAACACACACTCACCGACACACACTCACCAACACTGTCTGAGAGAGCAGTGAGACAGAGAGACAGAGACGTTATATAGTAGGGAGCTCACCAACACACACTCACCAACACACACTCACACACACACACTCACACTCACACACTCACCAACACACACTCACCGACACACACTCACCAACACTGTCTGAGAGAGCAGTGAGACAGAGAGACAGAGACGTTATATAGTAGGGAGCTCACCAACACACACTCACCAACACACACTCACACACACACTCACAGACACACACTCACCCACACACACTCACCAACACACACTCACCCACACACACTCACACTCACACACTCACCAACACACACTCACCGACACACACTCACCAACACTGTCTGAGAGAGCAGTGAGACAGAGAGACAGAGACGTTATATAGTAGGGAGCTCACCAACACACACTCACCAACACACACTCACCCACACACACTCACCAACACACACTCACCCACACACACTCACCCACACACACTCACCAACACACACTCACACTCACACACTCACAGACACACACTCACCAACACTGTCTGAGAGAGCAGTGAGACAGAGAGACAGAGACGTTATATAGTAGGGAGCTCACCGACACACACTCACACACACACTCACCAACACACACTCACCAACACTGTCTGAGAGAGCAGTGAGACAGAGAGACAGAGACGTTATATAGTAGGGAGCTCACCAACACACACTCACCAACACACACTCACACACACACACTCACCAACACACACTCACCAACACTGTCTGAGAGAGCAGTGAGACAGAGAGACAGAGACGTTATATAGTAGGGAGCTCACCAACACACACTCACCAACACACACTCACACACACACTCACCGACACACACTCACCAACACTGTCTGAGAGAGCAGTGAGACAGAGAGACAGAGACGTTATATAGTAGGGTGCTCACCCACACACACTCACCAACACACACTCACACACACACACTCACCAACACACACTCACCAACACACACTCACCAACACACACTCACCGACACACACTCACCCACACACAATCACCAACACTGTCTGAGAGAGCAGTGAGACAGAGAGACAGAGACGTTATATAGTAGGGAGCTCACCAACACACACTCACCAACACACACTCACACACACACACTCACCAACACACACTCACCGACACACACTCACCGACACACACTCACCCACACACACTCACCAACACTGTCTGAGAGAGCAGTGAGACAGAGAGACAGAGACGTTATATAGTAGGGAGCTCACCAACACACACTCACACACACACACTCACCGACACACACTCACCAACACTGTCTGAGAGAGCAGTGAGACAGAGAGACAGAGACGTTATATAGTAGGGAGCTCACCAACACACACTCACCAACACACACTCACACACACACTCACCGACACACACTCACAAACACACACTCACCCACACACTCACACACTCACCGACACACACTCACACACTCACCAACACACACTCACCAACACACACTCACCAACACTGTCTGAGAGAGCAGTGAGACAGAGAGACAGAGACGTTATATAGTAGGGAGCTCACCAACACACACTCACCAACACACACTCACACACACACTCACCGACACACACTCACCAACACACACTCACCCACACACTCACACACTCACCGACACACACTCACACACTCACCAACACACACTCACCAACACACACTCACCAACACACACTCACCCACACACTCACACACTCACCGACACACACTCACACACTCACCAACACAAACTCACACACACACTCACACACACACTCACACTCACCGACACACACTCACACACACACTCACACTCACCGACACACACTCACCAACTCTGTCTGAGAGAGCAGTGAGACAGAGAGACAGAGACGTTATATAGTAGGGAGCTCACCAACACACACTCACACTCACACACTCACACACACACTCACCGACACACACTCACCAACACTGTCTGAGAGAGCAGTGAGACAGAGACACAGAGACGTTATATAGTAGGGAGCTCACCCACACACACTCACCAACACACACTCACACACACACTCACCAACACACACTCACACACACACTCACACTCACCAACACACACTCACCAACACTGTCTGAGAGAGCAGTGAATCAGAGAGACAGAGACGTTATATAGTAGGGAGCTCACCAACGCACACTCACCAACACACACTCACACACTCACCAACACACACTCACCAACACACACTCACCAACACTGTCTGAGAGAGCAGTGAGACAGAGAGACAGAGACGTTATATAGTAGGGAGCTCACCAACACACACTCACCAACACACACTCACACACACACACTCACACTCACACACTCACCAACACACACTCACCGACACACACTCACCAACACTGTCTGAGAGAGCAGTGAGACAGAGAGACAGAGACGTTATATAGTAGGGAGCTCACCAACACACACTCACCAACACACACTCACCAACACACACTCACACACACACACTCACACTCACACACTCACCAACACACACTCACCGACACACACTCACCAACACTGTCTGAGAGAGCAGTGAGACAGAGAGACAGAGACGTTATATAGTAGGGAGCTCACCAACACACACTCACCAACACACACTCACACACACACTCACCGACACACACTCACCCACACACACTCACCAACACACACTCACCCACACACACTCACACTCACACACTCACCAACACACACTCACCGACACACACTCACCAACACTGTCTGAGAGAGCAGTGAGACAGAGAGACAGAGACGTTGTATAGTAGGGAGCTCACCAACACACACTCACCAACACACACTCACCCACACACACTCACCCACACACACTCACACTCACACACTCACCGACACACACTCACCAACACTGTCTGAGAGAGCAGTGAGACAGAGGGACAGAGACGTTATATAGTAGGGAGCTCACCAACACATACTCACCGACACACACTCACACACACACTCACCAACACACACTCACCAACACTGTCTGAGAGAGCAGTGAGACAGAGACACAGAGACGTTATATAGTAGGGAGCTCACCAACACACACTCACCAACACACACTCACACACACACACTCACCAACACACACTCACCAACACTGTCTGAGAGAGCAGTGAGACAGAGAGACAGAGACGTTATATAGTAGGGAGCTCACCAACACACACTCACCAACACACACTCACACACACACTCACCGACACACACTCACCAACACTGTCTGAGAGAGCAGTGAGACAGAGAGACAGAGACGTTATATAGTAGGGAGCTCACCCACACACACTCACCAACACACACTCACACACACACACTCACCAACACACACTCACACACACACACTCACCGACACACACTCACCGACACACACTCACCCACACACACTCACCAACACTGTCTGAGAGAGCAGTGAGACAGAGAGACAGAGACGTTATATAGTAGGGAGCTCACCAACACACACTCACCAACACACACTCACACACACACACTCACCAACACACACTCACCAACACACACTCACCAACACACACTCACCGACACACACTCACCCACACACACTCACCAACACTGTCTGAGAGAGCAGTGAGACAGAGAGACAGAGACGTTATATAGTAGGGAGCTCACCAACACACACTCACCGACACACACTCACCGACACACACTCACCAACACTGTCTGAGAGAGCAGTGAGACAGAGAGACAGAGACGTTATATAGTAGGGAGCTCACCAACACACACTCACCAACACACACTCACACTCACACACTCACCAACACACACTCACCCACACACAGTCACCAACACTGTCTGAGAGAGCAGTGAGACAGAGAGACAGAGACGTTATATAGTAGGGAGCTCACCAACACACACTCACCAACACACACTCACACACACACTCACCGACACACACTCACCCACACACTCACACACTCACCGACACACACTCACACACTCACCAACACACACTCACCAACACACACTCACCAACACACTCACACACTCACCGACACACACTCACACACTCACCAACACACACTCACACACACACTCACACTCACCGACACACACTCACACACACACTCACACTCACCGACACACACTCACCAACACTGTCTGAGAGAGCAGTGAGACAGAGAGACAGAGACGTTATATAGTAGGGAGCTCACCAACACACACTCACACTCACACACTCACACACACACTCACCGACACACACTCACCAACACTGTCTGAGAGAGCAGTGAGACAGAGAGACAGAGACGTTATATAGTAGGGAGCTCACCCACACACACTCACCAACACACACTCACACACACACTCACACTCACCAACACACACTCACCAACACTGTCTGAGAGACCAGTGAGACAGAGAGACAGAGACGTTATATAGTAGGGAGCTCACCAACACACACTCACCAACACACACTCACACACTCACCAACAAACACTCACCAACACACACTCACCAACACTGTCTGAGAGAGCAGTGAGACAGAGAGACAGAGACGTTATATAGTAGGGAGCTCACCAACACACACTCACCAACACACACTCACACACACACTCACCGACACACACTCACCAACACTGACTGAGAGAGCAGTGAGACAGAGAGACAGAGACGTTATATAGTAGGGAGCTCACCCACACACACTCACCAACACACACTCACACACACACACACACTCACCAACACACACTCACCAACACTGTCTGAGAGAGCAGAGAGACAGAGACGTTATATAGTAGGGAGCTCACCAACACACACTCACCAACACACACTCACACACACACTCACCGACACACACTCACCAACACTGTCTGAGAGAGCAGTGAGACAGAGAGACAGAGACGTTATATAGTAGGGAGCTCACCCACACACACTCACCAACACACACTCACACACACACACTCACCAACACACACTCACCAACACACACTCACCGACACACACTCACCCACACACACTCACCAACACTGTCTGAGAGAGCAGTGAGACAGAGAGACAGAGACGTTATATAGTAGGGAGCTCACCAACACACACTCACCAACACACACTCACCAACACACACTCACCGACACACACTCACCGACACACACTCACCAACACACACTCACCAACACTGTCTGAGAGAGCAGTGAGACAGAGAGACAGAGACGTTATATAGTAGGGAGCTCACCAACACACACTCACCAACACACACTCACCGACACACACTCACCAACACACACTCACCCACACACTCACACACTCACCGACACACACTCACACACTCACCAACACACACTCACCAACACACACTCACCCACACACTCACACACTCACCGACACACACTCACCAACACACACTCACCAACACACACTCACACACTCACCAACACACACTCACACACACACTCATAACACACACTCACACTCACCGACACACACTCACACACTCACCAACACACACTCACCAACACACACTCACCAACACTGTCTGAGAGAGCAGTGAGACAGAGAGACAGAGACGTTATATAGTAGGGAGCTCACCCACACACACTCACCAACACACACTCACACACACACTCACACTCACCAACACACACTCACCAACACTGTCTGAGAGAGCAGTGAGACAGAGAGACAGAGACGTTATATAGTAGGGAGCTCACCCACACACACTCACCAACACACACTCACACACACACTCACCGACACACACTCACCAACACTGTCTGAGAGAGCAGTGAGACAGAGAGACAGAGACGTTATATAGTAGGGAGCTCACCGACACACACTCACCAACACACACTCACACACACACTCACCGACACACACTCACCAACACTGTCTGAGAGAGCAGTGAGACAGAGAGACAGAGACGTTATATAGTAGGGAGCTCACCAACACACACTCACCAACACACACTCACCCACACACACTCACCCACACACTCACACACTCACCGACACACACTCACACACTCACCAACACACACTCACACACTCACCGACACACACTCACCCACACACTCACCAACACACACTCACCAACACACACTCACCAACACATACTCACACACACACACTCACCAACACACACTCACCGACACACACTCACCAACACACACTCACCCACACTGTCTGAGAGAGCAGTGAGACAGAGAGACAGAGACGTTATATAGCAGGGAGCTCACCAACACACACTCACCAACACACACTCACCAACACACACTCACCAACACTGTCTGAGAGAGCAGTGAGACAGAGAGACAGAGACGTTATATAGCAGGGAGCTCACCAACACACACTCACACTCACACACTCACCAACACACACTCACACACTCACCGACACACACTCACCGACACACACTCACCAACACACACTCACCAACACTGTCTGAGAGAGCAGTGAGACAGAGAGACAGAGACGTTATATAGTAGGGAGCTCACCAACACACACTCACACTCACACACTCACCAACACACACTCACACACTCACCGACACACACTCACCAACACTGTCTGAGAGAGCAGTGAGACAGAGAGACAGAGACGTTATATAGCAGGGAGCTCACCAACACACACTCACCAACACACACTCACCGACACACACTCACCAACACTGTCTGAGAGAGCAGTGAGACAGAGAGACAGAGACGTTATATAGTAGGGAGCTCACCAACACACACTCACCGACACACACTCACCAACACACACTCACCGACACACACTCACCAACACACACTCACCCACACACACTCACACACACACTCACCGAAACACACTCACACACACACTCACCCACACACACTCACCAACACACACTCACCGACACACACTCACACTCACACACTCACCAACACACACTCACCGACACACACTCACCGACACACACTCACACTCACACACTCACCAACACACACTCACCGACACACACTCACACTCACACACTCACCAACACAAACTCACCAACACACACTCACCAACACTGTCTGAGAGAGCAGTGAGACAGAGAGACAGAGACGTTATATAGTAGGGAGCTCACCAACACACACTCACCAACACACACTCACACACACACACTCACACTCACACACTCACCAACACACACTCACCAACACACACTCACACACACACTCACACACACACTCACCAACACACACTCACCAACACACACTCACACACACACACTCACCAACGCACACTCACCAACACTGTCTGAGAGAGCAGTGAGACAGAGAGACAGAGACGTTATATAGTAGGGAGCTCACCAACACACACTCACCAACACACACTCACACTCACACACTCACCAACACACACTCACCGACACACACTCACCAACACTGTCTGAGAGAGCAGTGAGACAGAGAGACAGAGACGTTATATAGTAGGGAGCTCACCGACACACACTCACACTCACACACTCACCGACACACACTCACCGACACACACTCACCAACACACACTCACCAACACTGTCTGAGAGAGCAGTGAGACAGAGAGACAGAGACGTTATATAGTAGGGAGCTCACCAACACACACTCACCAACACACACTCACCGACACACACTCACCAACACACACTCACCGACACACACTCACCAACACACACTCACCAACACACACTCACACACACACACTCACCGACACACACTCACCGACACACACTCACCAACACTGTCTGATAGAGCAGTGAGACAGAGAGACAGAGACGTTATATAGTAGGGAGCTCACCAACACACACTCACACTCACACACTCACCGACACACACTCACCGACACACACTCACCAACACACACTCACCAACACACACTCACACACACACTCACACACACACTCACCAACACACACTCACCAACACTGTCTGAGAGAGCAGTGAGACAGAGAGACAGAGACGTTATATAGTAGGGAGCTCACCAACACACACTCACACACTCACCGACACACACTCACACTCACACACTCACACACACACACTCACTGACACACACTCACCCACACACACTCACCGACACACACTCACCGACACACACTCACACTCACACACTCACCGACATACACTCACCAACACACACTCACACTCACACACTCACCAACACACACTCACACACTCACACACTCACCGACACACACTCACACACACACTCACCAACACACACTCACACTCACACACTCACCGACACACACTCACCAACACACACTCACCAACACACACTCACCAACACACACTCACCAACACTGTCTGAGAGAGCAGTGAGACAGAGAGACAGAGACGTTATATAGTAGGGAGCTCACCAACACACACTCACCAACACACACTCACCAACACACACTCACCAACACACACTCACCAACACTGTCTGAGAGAGCAGTGAGACAGAGAGACAGAGACGTTATATAGTAGGGAGCTCACCAACACACACTCACACTCACACACTCACCGACACACACTCACCAACACACACTCACCAACACACACTCACCGACACACACTCACCAACACACACTCACCAACACACACTCACCGACACACACTCACCGACACACACTCACCGACACACACTCACCAACATACACTCACCAACACTGTCTGAGAGAGCAGTGAGACAGAGAGACAGAGACGTTATATAGTAGGGAGCTCACCAACACACACTCACACTCACACACTCACACTCACTCACTCACCGACACACACTCACCAACACACACTCACCGACACACACTCACCAACACACACTCACACACACACACTCACACACACACACTCACACTCACCAACACACACTCTCCAACACACACTCACCGACACACACTCACCAACACTGTCTGAGAGAGCAGTGAGACAGAGAGACAGAGACGTTATATAGCAGGGAGCTCACCAACACACACTCACACTCACACACTCACACACACACTCACCGACACACACTCACCAACACTGTCTGAGAGAGCAGTGAGACAGAGAGACAGAGACGTTATATAGTAGGGAGCTCACCAACACACACTCACCAACACACACTCACACACACACTCACCGACACACACTCACCAACACTGTCTGAGAGAGCAGTGAGACAGAGAGACAGAGACGTTATATAGTAGGGAGCTCACCCACACACACTCACCAACACACACTCACACACACACACTCACCAACACACACTCACCAACACACACTCACCGACACACACTCACCGACACACACTCACCCACACACACTCACCAACACTGTCTGAGAGAGCAGTGAGACAGAGAGACAGAGACGTTATATAGTAGGGAGCTCACCAACACACACTCACCAACACACACTCACACACACACACTCACCAACACACACTCACCAACACACACTCACCAACACACACTCACCGACACACACTCACCCACACACACTCACCAACACTGTCTGAGAGAGCAGTGAGACAGAGAGACAGAGACGTTATATAGTAGGGAGCTCACCAACACACACTCACCGACACACACTCACCGACACACACTCACCAACACTGTCTGAGAGAGCAGTGAGACAGAGAGACAGAGACGTTATATAGTAGGGAGCTCACCAACACACACTCACCAACACACACTCACACTCACACACTCACCAACACACACTCACCCACACACAGTCACCAACACTGTCTGAGAGAGCAGTGAGACAGAGAGACAGAGACGTTATATAGTAGGGAGCTCACCAACACACACTCACCAACACACACTCACACACACACTCACCGACACACACTCACCAATACACACTCACCCACACACTCACACACTCACCGACACACACTCACACACTCAGCAACACACACTCACCAACACACACTCACCAACACACACTCACCCACACACTCACACACTCACCGACACACACTCACACACTCACCAACACACACTCACACACACACTCACACTCACCGACACACACTCACACACACACTCACACTCACCGACACACACTCACCAACACTGTCTGAGAGAGCAGTGAGACAGAGAGACAGAGACGTTATATAGTAGGGAGCTCACCAACACACACTCACACTCACACACTCACACACACACTCACCGACACACACTCACCAACACTGTCTGAGAGAGCAGTGAGACAGAGAGACAGAGACGTTATATAGTAGGGAGCTCACCCACACACACTCACCAACACACACTCACACACACACTCACACTCACCAACACACACTCACCAACACTGTCTGAGAGACCAGTGAGACAGAGAGACAGAGACGTTATATAGTAGGGAGCTCACCAACACACACTCACCAACACACACTCACACACTCACCAACAAACACTCACCAACACACACTCACCAACACTGTCTGAGAGAGCAGTGAGACAGAGAGACAGAGACGTTATATAGTAGGGAGCTCACCAACACACACTCACCAACACACACTCACACACACACTCACCGACACACACTCACCAACACTGACTGAGAGAGCAGTGAGACAGAGAGACAGAGACGTTATATAGTAGGGAGCTCACCCACACACACTCACCAACACACACTCACACACACACACACACTCACCAACACACACTCACCAACACTGTCTGAGAGAGCAGAGAGACAGAGACGTTATATAGTAGGGAGCTCACCAACACACACTCACCAACACACACTCACACACACACTCACCGACACACACTCACCAACACTGTCTGAGAGAGCAGTGAGACAGAGAGACAGAGACGTTATATAGTAGGGAGCTCACCCACACACACTCACCAACACACACTCACACACACACACTCACCAACACACACTCACCAACACACACTCACCGACACACACTCACCCACACACACACACCAACACTGTCTGAGAGAGCAGTGAGACAGAGAGACAGAGACGTTATATAGTAGGGAGCTCACCGACACACACTCACCAACACACACTCACACACACACTCACCGACACACACTCACCAACACTGTCTGAGAGAGCAGTGAGACAGAGAGACAGAGACGTTATATAGTAGGGAGCTCACCAACACACACTCACCAACACACACTCACCCACACACACTCACCCACACACTCACACACTCACCGACACACACTCACACACTCACCAACACACACTCACACACTCACCGAAACACACTCACCCACACACTCACCAACACACACTCACCAACACACACTCACCAACACATACTCACACACACACACTCACCAACACACACTCACCGACACACACTCACCAACACACACTCACCCACACTGTCTGAGAGAGCAGTGAGACAGAGAGACAGAGACGTTATATAGCAGGGAGCTCACCAACACACACTCACCAACACACACTCACCAACACACACTCACCAACACTGTCTGAGAGAGCAGTGAGACAGAGAGACAGAGACGTTATATAGCAGGGAGCTCACCAACACACACTCACACTCACACACTCACCAACACACACTCACACACTCACCGACACACACTCACCGACACACACTCACCAACACACACTCACCAACACTGTCTGAGAGAGCAGTGAGACAGAGAGACAGAGACGTTATATAGTAGGGAGCTCACCAACACACACTCACACTCACACACTCACCAACACACACTCACACACTCACCGACACACACTCACCAACACTGTCTGAGAGAGCAGTGAGACAGAGAGACAGAGACGTTATATAGCAGGGAGCTCACCAACACACACTCACCAACACACACTCACCGACACACACTCACCAACACTGTCTGAGAGAGCAGTGAGACAGAGAGACAGAGACGTTATATAGTAGGGAGCTCACCAACACACACTCACCGACACACACTCACCAACACACACTCACCGACACACACTCACCAACACACACTCACCCACACACACTCACACACACACTCACCGAAACACACTCACACACACACTCACCCACACACACTCACCAACACACACTCACCGACACACACTCACACTCACACACTCACCAACACACACTCACCGACACACACTCACCGACACACACTCACACTCACACACTCACCAACACACACTCACCGACACACACTCACACTCACACACTCACCAACACAAACTCACCAACACACACTCACCAACACTGTCTGAGAGAGCAGTGAGACAGAGAGACAGAGACGTTATATAGTAGGGAGCTCACCAACACACACTCACCAACACACACTCACACACACACAGTCACACTCACACACTCACCAACACACACTCACCAACACACACTCACACACACACTCACACACACACTCACCAACACACACTCACCAACACACACTCACACACACACACTCACCAACGCACACTCACCAACACTGTCTGAGAGAGCAGTGAGACAGAGAGACAGAGACGTTATATAGTAGGGAGCTCACCAACACACACTCACCAACACACACTCACACTCACACACTCACCAACACACACTCACCGACACACACTCACCAACACTGTCTGAGAGAGCAGTGAGACAGAGAGACAGAGACGTTATATAGTAGGGAGCTCACCGACACACACTCACACTCACACACTCACCGACACACACTCACCGACACACACTCACCAACACACACTCACCAACACTGTCTGAGAGAGCAGTGAGACAGAGAGACAGAGACGTTATATAGTAGGGAGCTCACCAACACACACTCACCAACACACACTCACCGACACACACTCACCAACACACACTCACCGACACACACTCACACACACACACTCACCGACACACACTCACCGACACACACTCACCAACACTGTCTGATAGAGCAGTGAGACAGAGAGACAGAGACGTTATATAGTAGGGAGCTCACCAACACACACTCACACTCACACACTCACCGACACACACTCACCGACACACACTCACCAACACACACTCACCAACACACACTCACACACACACTCACACACACACTCACCAACACACACTCACCAAAACTGTCTGAGAGAGCAGTGAGACAGAGAGACAGAGACGTTATATAGTAGGGAGCTCACCAACACACACTCACACACTCACCGACACACACTCACCCACACACACTCACCGACACACACTCACACTCACACACTCACACACACACACTCACTGACACACACTCACCCACACACACTCACCGACACACACTCACCGACACACACTCACACTCACACACTCACCGACATACACTCACCAACACACACTCACACTCACACACTCACCAACACACACTCACACACTCACACACTCACCGACACACACTCACACACACACTCACCAACACACACTCACACTCACACACTCACCGACACACACTCACCAACACACACTCACCAACACACACTCACCAACACACACTCACCAACACTGTCTGAGAGAGCAGTGAGACAGAGAGACAGAGACGTTATATAGTATGGAGCTCACCAACACACACTCACCAACACACACTCACCAACACACACTCACCAACACACACTCACCAACACTGTCTGAGAGAGCAGTGAGACAGAGAGACAGAGACGTTATATAGTAGGGAGCTCACCAACACACACTCACACTCACACACTCACCGACACACACTCACCAACACACACTCACCAACACACACTCACCGACACACACTCACCAACACACACTCACCGACACACACTCACCGACACACACTCACCGACACACACTCACCGACACACACTCACCAACACACACTCACCGACACACACTCACACTCACACACTCACACTCACTCACTCACCGACACACACTCACCAACACACACTCACCGACACACACTCACCAACACACACTCACACACACACACTCACACACACACACTCACACTCACCAACACACACTCTCCAACACACACTCACCGACACACACTCACCAACACTGTCTGAGAGAGCAGTGAGACAGAGAGACAGAGACGTTATATAGCAGGGAGCTCACCAACACACACTCACACTCACACACTCACACACACACTCACCGACACACACTCACCAACACTGTCTGAGAGAGCAGTGAGACAGAGAGACAGAGACGTTATATAGTAGGGAGCTCACCAACACACACTCACCAACACACACTCACACACACACTCACCGACACACACTCACCAACACTGTCTGAGAGAGCAGTGAGACAGAGAGACAGAGACGTTATATAGTAGGGAGCTCACCCACACACACTCACCAACACACACTCACACACACACACTCACCAACACACACTCACCAACACACACTCACCGACACACACTCACCGACACACACTCACCCACACACACTCACCAACACTGTCTGAGAGAGCAGTGAGACAGAGAGACAGAGACGTTATATAGTAGGGAGCTCACCAACACACACTCACCAACACACACTCACACACACACACTCACCAACACACACTCACCAACACACACTCACCAACACACACTCACCGACACACACTCACCCACACACACTCACCAACACTGTCTGAGAGAGCAGTGAGACAGAGAGACAGAGACGTTATATAGTAGGGAGCTCACCAACACACACTCACCGACACACACTCACCGACACACACTCACCAACACTGTCTGAGAGAGCAGTGAGACAGAGAGACAGAGACGTTATATAGTAGGGAGCTCACCAACACACACTCACCAACACACACTCACACTCACACACTCACCAACACACACTCACCCACACACAGTCACCAACACTGTCTGAGAGAGCAGTGAGACAGAGAGACAGAGACGTTATATAGTAGGGAGCTCACCAACACACACTCACCAACACACACTCACACACACACTCACCGACACACACTCACCAATACACACTCACCCACACACTCACACACTCACCGACACACACTCACACACTCACCAACACACACTCACCAACACACACTCACCAACACACACTCACCCACACACTCACACACTCACCGACACACACTCACACACTCACCAACACACACTCACACACACACTCACACTCACCGACACACACTCACACACACACTCACACTCACCGACACACACTCACCAACACTGTCTGAGAGAGCAGTGAGACAGAGAGACAGAGACGTTATATAGTAGGGAGCTCACCAACACACACTCACACTCACACACTCACACACACACTCACCGACACACACTCACCAACACTGTCTGAGAGAGCAGTGAGACAGAGAGACAGAGACGTTATATAGTAGGGAGCTCACCCACACACACTCACCAACACACACTCACCCACACACACTCACACACACACTCACCGAAACACACTCACACACACACTCACCCACACACACTCACCAACACACACTCACCGACACACACTCACACTCACACACTCACCAACACACACTCACCGACACACACTCACCGACACACACTCACACTCACACACTCACCAACACACACTCACCGACACACACTCACACTCACACACTCACCAACACAAACTCACCAACACACACTCACCAACACTGTCTGAGAGAGCAGTGAGACAGAGAGACAGAGACGTTATATAGTAGGGAGCTCACCAACACACACTCACCAACACACACTCACACACACACACTCACACTCACACACTCACCAACACACACTCACCAACACACACTCACACACACACTCACACACACACTCACCAACACACACTCACCAACACACACTCACACACACACACTCACCAACGCACACTCACCAACACTGTCTGAGAGAGCAGTGAGACAGAGAGACAGAGACGTTATATAGTAGGGAGCTCACCAACACACACTCACCAACACACACTCACACTCACACACTCACCAACACACACTCACCGACACACACTCACCAACACTGTCTGAGAGAGCAGTGAGACAGAGAGACAGAGACGTTATATAGTAGGGAGCTCACCGACACACACTCACACTCACACACTCACCGACACACACTCACCGACACACACTCACCAACACACACTCACCAACACTGTCTGAGAGAGCAGTGAGACAGAGAGACAGAGACGTTATATAGTAGGGAGCTCACCAACACACACTCACCAACACACACTCACCGACACACACTCACCAACACACACTCACCGACACACACTCACCAACACACACTCACCAACACACACTCACACACACACACTCACCGACACACACTCACCGACACACACTCACCAACACTGTCTGATAGAGCAGTGAGACAGAGAGACAGAGACGTTATATAGTAGGGAGCTCACCAACACACACTCACACTCACACACTCACCGACACACACTCACCGACACACACTCACCAACACACACTCACCAACACACACTCACACACACACTCACACACACACTCACCAACACACACTCACCAACACTGTCTGAGAGAGCAGTGAGACAGAGAGACAGAGACGTTATATAGTAGGGAGCTCACCAACACACACTCACACACTCACCGACACACACTCACCCACACACACTCACCGACACACACTCACACTCACACACTCACACACACACACTCACTGACACACACTCACCCACACACACTCACCGACACACACTCACCGACACACACTCACACTCACACACTCACCGACATACACTCACCAACACACACTCACACTCACACACTCACCAACACACACTCACACACTCACACACTCACCGACACACACTCACACACACACTCACCAACACACACTCACACTCACACACTCACCGACACACACTCACCAACACACACTCACCAACACACACTCACCAACACACACTCACCAACACTGTCTGAGAGAGCAGTGAGACAGAGAGACAGAGACGTTATATAGTAGGGAGCTCACCAACACACACTCACCAACACACACTCACCAACACACACTCACCAACACACACTCACCAACACTGTCTGAGAGAGCAGTGAGACAGAGAGACAGAGACGTTATATAGTAGGGAGCTCACCAACACACACTCACACTCACACACTCACCGACACACACTCACCAACACACACTCACCAACACACACTCACCGACACACACTCACCAACACACACTCACCAACACACACTCACCGACACACACTCACCGACACACACTCACCGACACACACTCACCAACATACACTCACCAACACTGTCTGAGAGAGCAGTGAGACAGAGAGACAGAGACGTTATATAGTAGGGAGCTCACCAACACACACTCACACTCACACACTCACACTCACTCACTCACCGACACACACTCACCAACACACACTCACCGACACACACTCACCAACACACACTCACACACACACACTCACACACACACACTCACACTCACCAACACACACTCTCCAACACACACTCACCGACACACACTCACCAACACTGTCTGAGAGAGCAGTGAGACAGAGAGACAGAGACGTTATATAGCAGGGAGCTCACCAACACACACTCACACTCACACACTCACACACACACTCACCGACACACACTCACCAACACTGTCTGAGAGAGCAGTGAGACAGAGAGACAGAGACGTTATATAGTAGGGAGCTCACCAACACACACTCACCAACACACACTCACACACACACTCACCGACACACACTCACCAACACTGTCTGAGAGAGCAGTGAGACAGAGAGACAGAGACGTTATATAGTAGGGAGCTCACCCACACACACTCACCAACACACACTCACACACACACACTCACCAACACACACTCACCAACACACACTCACCGACACACACTCACCGACACACACTCACCCACACACACTCACCAACACTGTCTGAGAGAGCAGTGAGACAGAGAGACAGAGACGTTATATAGTAGGGAGCTCACCAACACACACTCACCAACACACACTCACACACACACACTCACCAACACACACTCACCAACACACACTCACCAACACACACTCACCGACACACACTCACCCACACACACTCACCAACACTGTCTGAGAGAGCAGTGAGACAGAGAGACAGAGACGTTATATAGTAGGGAGCTCACCAACACACACTCACCGACACACACTCACCGACACACACTCACCAACACTGTCTGAGAGAGCAGTGAGACAGAGAGACAGAGACGTTATATAGTAGGGAGCTCACCAACACACACTCACCAACACACACTCACACTCACACACTCACCAACACACACTCACCCACACACAGTCACCAACACTGTCTGAGAGAGCAGTGAGACAGAGAGACAGAGACGTTATATAGTAGGGAGCTCACCAACACACACTCACCAACACACACTCACACACACACTCACCGACACACACTCACCAATACACACTCACCCACACACTCACACACTCACCGACACACACTCACACACTCAGCAACACACACTCACCAACACACACTCACCAACACACACTCACCCACACACTCACACACTCACCGACACACACTCACACACTCACCAACACACACTCACACACACACTCACACTCACCGACACACACTCACACACACACTCACACTCACCGACACACACTCACCAACACTGTCTGAGAGAGCAGTGAGACAGAGAGACAGAGACGTTATATAGTAGGGAGCTCACCAACACACACTCACACTCACACACTCACACACACACTCACCGACACACACTCACCAACACTGTCTGAGAGAGCAGTGAGACAGAGAGACAGAGACGTTATATAGTAGGGAGCTCACCCACACACACTCACCAACACACACTCACACACACACTCACACTCACCAACACACACTCACCAACACTGTCTGAGAGACCAGTGAGACAGAGAGACAGAGACGTTATATAGTAGGGAGCTCACCAACACACACTCACCAACACACACTCACACACTCACCAACAAACACTCACCAACACACACTCACCAACACTGTCTGAGAGAGCAGTGAGACAGAGAGACAGAGACGTTATATAGTAGGGAGCTCACCAACACACACTCACCAACACACACTCACACACACACTCACCGACACACACTCACCAACACTGACTGAGAGAGCAGTGAGACAGAGAGACAGAGACGTTATATAGTAGGGAGCTCACCCACACACACTCACCAACACACACTCACACACACACACACACTCACCAACACACACTCACCAACACTGTCTGAGAGAGCAGAGAGACAGAGACGTTATATAGTAGGGAGCTCACCAACACACACTCACCAACACACACTCACACACACACTCACCGACACACACTCACCAACACTGTCTGAGAGAGCAGTGAGACAGAGAGACAGAGACGTTATATAGTAGGGAGCTCACCCACACACACTCACCAACACACACTCACACACACACACTCACCAACACACACTCACCAACACACACTCACCGACACACACTCACCCACACACACACACCAACACTGTCTGAGAGAGCAGTGAGACAGAGAGACAGAGACGTTATATAGTAGGGAGCTCACCGACACACACTCACCAACACACACTCACACACACACTCACCGACACACACTCACCAACACTGTCTGAGAGAGCAGTGAGACAGAGAGACAGAGACGTTATATAGTAGGGAGCTCACCAACACACACTCACCAACACACACTCACCCACACACACTCACCCACACACTCACACACTCACCGACACACACTCACACACTCACCAACACACACTCACACACTCACCGACACACACTCACCCACACACTCACCAACACACACTCACCAACACACACTCACCAACACATACTCACACACACACACTCACCAACACACACTCACCGACACACACTCACCAACACACACTCACCCACACTGTCTGAGAGAGCAGTGAGACAGAGAGACAGAGACGTTATATAGCAGGGAGCTCACCAACACACACTCACCAACACACACTCACCAACACACACTCACCAACACTGTCTGAGAGAGCAGTGAGACAGAGAGACAGAGACGTTATATAGCAGGGAGCTCACCAACACACACTCACACTCACACACTCACCAACACACACTCACACACTCACCGACACACACTCACCGACACACACTCACCAACACACACTCACCAACACTGTCTGAGAGAGCAGTGAGACAGAGAGACAGAGACGTTATATAGTAGGGAGCTCACCAACACACACTCACACTCACACACTCACCAACACACACTCACACACTCACCGACACACACTCACCAACACTGTCTGAGAGAGCAGTGAGACAGAGAGACAGAGACGTTATATAGCAGGGAGCTCACCAACACACACTCACCAACACACACTCACCGACACACACTCACCAACACTGTCTGAGAGAGCAGTGAGACAGAGAGACAGAGACGTTATATAGTAGGGAGCTCACCAACACACACTCACCGACACACACTCACCAACACACACTCACCGACACACACTCACCAACACACACTCACCCACACACACTCACACACACACTCACCGAAACACACTCACACACACACTCACCCACACACACTCACCAACACACACTCACCGACACACACTCACACTCACACACTCACCAACACACACTCACCGACACACACTCACCGACACACACTCACACTCACACACTCACCAACACACACTCACCGACACACACTCACACTCACACACTCACCAACACAAACTCACCAACACACACTCACCAACACTGTCTGAGAGAGCAGTGAGACAGAGAGACAGAGACGTTATATAGTAGGGAGCTCACCAACACACACTCACCAACACACACTCACACACACACACTCACACTCACACACTCACCAACACACACTCACCAACACACACTCACACACACACTCACACACACACTCACCAACACACACTCACCAACACACACTCACACACACACACTCACCAACGCACACTCACCAACACTGTCTGAGAGAGCAGTGAGACAGAGAGACAGAGACGTTATATAGTAGGGAGCTCACCAACACACACTCACCAACACACACTCACACTCACACACTCACCAACACACACTCACCGACACACACTCACCAACACTGTCTGAGAGAGCAGTGAGACAGAGAGACAGAGACGTTATATAGTAGGGAGCTCACCGACACACACTCACACTCACACACTCACCGACACACACTCACCGACACACACTCACCAACACACACTCACCAACACTGTCTGAGAGAGCAGTGAGACAGAGAGACAGAGACGTTATATAGTAGGGAGCTCACCAACACACACTCACCAACACACACTCACCGACACACACTCACCAACACACACTCACCGACACACACTCACACACACACACTCACCGACACACACTCACCGACACACACTCACCAACACTGTCTGATAGAGCAGTGAGACAGAGAGACAGAGACGTTATATAGTAGGGAGCTCACCAACACACACTCACACTCACACACTCACCGACACACACTCACCGACACACACTCACCAACACACACTCACCAACACACACTCACACACACACTCACACACACACTCACCAACACACACTCACCAAAACTGTCTGAGAGAGCAGTGAGACAGAGAGACAGAGACGTTATATAGTAGGGAGCTCACCAACACACACTCACACACTCACCGACACACACTCACCCACACACACTCACCGACACACACTCACACTCACACACTCACACACACACACTCACTGACACACACTCACCCACACACACTCACCGACACACACTCACCGACACACACTCACACTCACACACTCACCGACATACACTCACCAACACACACTCACACTCACACACTCACCAACACACACTCACACACTCACACACTCACCGACACACACTCACACACACACTCACCAACACACACTCACACTCACACACTCACCGACACACACTCACCAACACACACTCACCAACACACACTCACCAACACACACTCACCAACACTGTCTGAGAGAGCAGTGAGACAGAGAGACAGAGACGTTATATAGTATGGAGCTCACCAACACACACTCACCAACACACACTCACCAACACACACTCACCAACACACACTCACCAACACTGTCTGAGAGAGCAGTGAGACAGAGAGACAGAGACGTTATATAGTAGGGAGCTCACCAACACACACTCACACTCACACACTCACCGACACACACTCACCAACACACACTCACCAACACACACTCACCGACACACACTCACCAACACACACTCACCGACACACACTCACCGACACACACTCACCGACACACACTCACCAACACACACTCACCGACACACACTCACACTCACACACTCACACTCACTCACTCACCGACACACACTCACCAACACACACTCACCGACACACACTCACCAACACACACTCACACACACACACTCACACACACACACTCACACTCACCAACACACACTCTCCAACACACACTCACCGACACACACTCACCAACACTGTCTGAGAGAGCAGTGAGACAGAGAGACAGAGACGTTATATAGCAGGGAGCTCACCAACACACACTCACACTCACACACTCACACACACACTCACCGACACACACTCACCAACACTGTCTGAGAGAGCAGTGAGACAGAGAGACAGAGACGTTATATAGTAGGGAGCTCACCAACACACACTCACCAACACACACTCACACACACACTCACCGACACACACTCACCAACACTGTCTGAGAGAGCAGTGAGACAGAGAGACAGAGACGTTATATAGTAGGGAGCTCACCCACACACACTCACCAACACACACTCACACACACACACTCACCAACACACACTCACCAACACACACTCACCGACACACACTCACCGACACACACTCACCCACACACACTCACCAACACTGTCTGAGAGAGCAGTGAGACAGAGAGACAGAGACGTTATATAGTAGGGAGCTCACCAACACACACTCACCAACACACACTCACACACACACACTCACCAACACACACTCACCAACACACACTCACCAACACACACTCACCGACACACACTCACCCACACACACTCACCAACACTGTCTGAGAGAGCAGTGAGACAGAGAGACAGAGACGTTATATAGTAGGGAGCTCACCAACACACACTCACCGACACACACTCACCGACACACACTCACCAACACTGTCTGAGAGAGCAGTGAGACAGAGAGACAGAGACGTTATATAGTAGGGAGCTCACCAACACACACTCACCAACACACACTCACACTCACACACTCACCAACACACACTCACCCACACACAGTCACCAACACTGTCTGAGAGAGCAGTGAGACAGAGAGACAGAGACGTTATATAGTAGGGAGCTCACCAACACACACTCACCAACACACACTCACACACACACTCACCGACACACACTCACCAATACACACTCACCCACACACTCACACACTCACCGACACACACTCACACACTCACCAACACACACTCACCAACACACACTCACCAACACACACTCACCCACACACTCACACACTCACCGACACACACTCACACACTCACCAACACACACTCACACACACACTCACACTCACCGACACACACTCACACACACACTCACACTCACCGACACACACTCACCAACACTGTCTGAGAGAGCAGTGAGACAGAGAGACAGAGACGTTATATAGTAGGGAGCTCACCAACACACACTCACACTCACACACTCACACACACACTCACCGACACACACTCACCAACACTGTCTGAGAGAGCAGTGAGACAGAGAGACAGAGACGTTATATAGTAGGGAGCTCACCCACACACACTCACCAACACACACTCACACACACACTCACACTCACCAACACACACTCACCAACACTGTCTGAGAGACCAGTGAGACAGAGAGACAGAGACGTTATATAGTAGGGAGCTCACCAACACACACTCACCAACACACACTCACACACTCACCAACAAACACTCACCAACACACACTCACCAACACTGTCTGAGAGAGCAGTGAGACAGAGAGACAGAGACGTTATATAGTAGGGAGCTCACCAACACACACTCACCAACACACACTCACACACACACTCACCGACACACACTCACCAACACTGACTGAGAGAGCAGTGAGACAGAGAGACAGAGACGTTATATAGTAGGGAGCTCACCCACACACACTCACCAACACACACTCACACACACACACACACTCACCAACACACACTCACCAACACTGTCTGAGAGAGCAGAGAGACAGAGACGTTATATAGTAGGGAGCTCACCAACACACACTCACCAACACACACTCACACACACACTCACCGACACACACTCACCAACACTGTCTGAGAGAGCAGTGAGACAGAGAGACAGAGACGTTATATAGTAGGGAGCTCACCCACACACACTCACCAACACACACTCACACACACACACTCACCAACACACACTCACCAACACACACTCACCGACACACACTCACCCACACACACACACCAACACTGTCTGAGAGAGCAGTGAGACAGAGAGACAGAGACGTTATATAGTAGGGAGCTCACCAACACACACTCACCAACACACACTCACCAACACACACTCACCGACACACACTCACCGACACACACTCACCAACACACACTCACCAACACTGTCTGAGAGAGCAGTGAGACAGAGAGACAGAGACGTTATATAGTAGGGAGCTCACCAACACACACTCACCAACACACACTCACCGACACACACTCACCAACACACACTCACCCACACACTCACACACTCACCGACACACACTCACACACTCACCAACACACACTCACAAACACACACTCACTCACACACTCACCGACACACACTCACCAACACACACTCACCAACACACACTCACACACTCACCAACACACACTCACACACACACTCACACACACACTCACACTCACCAACACACACTCACCAACACACACTCACCAACACTGTCTGAGAGAGCAGTGAGACAGAGAGACAGAGACGTTATATAGGAGGGAGCTCACCCACACACACTCACCAACACACACTCACACACACACTCACACTCACCAACACACACTCACCAACACTGTCTGAGAGAGCAGTGAGACAGAGAGACAGAGACGTTATATAGTAGGGAGCTCACCCACACACACTCACCAACACACACTCACACACACACTCACCGACACACACTCACCAACACTGTCTGAGAGAGCAGTGAGACAGAGAGACAGAGACGTTATATAGTAGGGAGCTCACCGACACACACTCACCAACACACACTCACACACACACTCACCGACACACACTCACCAACACTGTCTGAGAGAGCAGTGAGACAGAGAGACAGAGACGTTATATAGTAGGGAGCTCACCAACACACACTCACCAACACACACTCACCCACACACACTCACCCACACACTCACACACTCACCGACACACACTCACACACTCACCAACACACACTCACACACTCACCGACACACACTCACCCACACACTCACCAACACACACTCACCAACACACACTCACCAACACATACTCACACACACACACTCACCAACACACACTCACCGACACACACTCACCAACACACACTCACCCACACTGTCTGAGAGAGCAGTGAGACAGAGAGACAGAGACGTTATATAGCAGGGAGCTCACCAACACACACTCACCAACACACACTCACCAACACACACTCACCAACACTGTCTGAGAGAGCAGTGAGACAGAGAGACAGAGACGTTATATAGCAGGGAGCTCACCAACACACACTCACACTCACACACTCACCAACACACACTCACACACTCACTGACACACACTCACCGACACACACTCACCAACACACACTCACCAACACTGTCTGAGAGAGCAGTGAGACAGAGAAACAGAGACGTTATATAGTAGGGAGCTCACCAACACACACTCACACTCACACACTCACCAACACACACTCACACACTCACCGACACACACTCACCAACACTGTCTGAGAGAGCAGTGAGACAGAGAGACAGAGACGTTATATAGCAGGGAGCTCACCAACACACACTCACCAACACACACTCACCGACACACACTCACCAACACTGTCTGAGAGAGCAGTGAGACAGAGAGACAGAGACGTTATATAGTAGGGAGCTCACCAACACACACTCACCAACACACACTCACACTCACACACTCACCCACACACACTCACACACACTCACCGACACACACTCACCAACACACACTCACCGACACACACTCACCAACACACACTCACCCACACACACTCACACACACACTCACCGAAACACACTCACACACACACTCACCCACACACACTCACCAACACACACTCACCGACACACACTCACACTCACACACTCACCAACACACACTCACCGACACACACTCACCGACACACACTCACACTCACACACTCACCAACACACACTCACCGACACACACTCACACTCACACACTCACCAACACAAACTCACCAACACACACTCACCAACACTGTCTGAGAGAGCAGTGAGACAGAGAGACAGAGACGTTATATAGTAGGGAGCTCACCAACACACACTCACACACACACACTCACCGACACACACTCACCGACACACACTCACCAACACACACTCACCAACACACACTCACACACACACTCACACACACACTCACCAACACACACTCACCAACACACACTCACACACACACACTCACCAACGCACACTCACCAACACTGTCTGAGAGAGCAGTGAGACAGAGAGACAGAGACGTTATATAGTAGGGAGCTCACCAACACACACTCACCAACACACACTCACACTCACACACTCACCAACACACACTCACCGACACACACTCACCAACACTGTCTGAGAGAGCAGTGAGACAGAGAGACAGAGACGTTATATAGCAGGGAGCTCACCGACACACACTCACACTCACACACTCACCGACACACACTCACCGACACACACTCACCAACACACACTCACCAACACTGTCTGAGAGAGCAGTGAGACAGAGAGATAGAGACGTTATATAGTAGGGAGCTCACCAACACACACTCACCAACACACACTCACCGACACACACTCACCAACACACACTCACCAACACACACTCACCAACACTGTCTGAGAGAGCAGTGAGACAGAGAGACAGAGACGTTATATAGCAGGGAGCTCACCGACACACACTCACCAACACACACTCACCGACACACACTCACCAACACACACTCACCAACACACACTCACCAACACACACTCACACACACACACTCACCGACACACACTCACCGACACACACTCACCAACACTGTCTGATAGAGCAGTGAGACAGAGAGACAGAGACGTTATATAGTAGGGAGCTCACCAACACACACTCACACTCACACACTCACCGACACACACTCACCGACACACACTCACCAACACACACTCACACACACACTCACCCACACACACTCACCGACACACACTCACCGACACACACTCACACTCACACACTCACCGACATACACTCACCAACACACACTCACACTCACACACTCACCAACACACACTCACACACTCACACACTCACCGACACACACTCACACACACACTCACCAACACACACTCACACTCACACACTCACCGACACACACTCACCAACACACACTCACCAACACACACTCACCAACACTGTCTGAGAGAGCAGTGAGACAGAGAGACAGAGACGTTATATAGTAGGGAGCTCACCAACACACACTCACCAACACACACTCACCAACACACACTCACCAACACACACTCACCAACACTGTCTGAGAGAGCAGTGAGACAGAGAGACAGAGACGTTATATAGTAGGGAGCTCACCAACACACACTCACACTCACACACTCACCGACACACACTCACCAACACACACTCACCGACACACACTCACCGACACACACTCACCAACACACACTCACCAACACACACTCACCGACACACACTCACCGACACACACTCACCAACATACACTCACCAACACTGTCTGAGAGAGCAGTGAGACAGAGAGACAGAGATGTTATGTAGTAGGGAGCTCACCAACACACACTCACACTCACACACTCACACTCACTCACTCACCGACACACACTCACCAACACACACTCACCGACACACACTCACCAACACACACTCACACACACACACTCACACACACACACTCACACTCACCAACACACACTCTCCAACACACACTCACCGACACACACTCACCAACACTGTCTGAGAGAGCAGTGAGACAGAGAGACAGAGACGTTATATAGCAGGGAGCTCACCAACACACACTCACACTCACACACTCACACACACACTCACCGACACACACTCACCAACACTGTCTGAGAGAGCAGTGAGACAGAGAGACAGAGACGTTATATAGCAGGGAGCTCACCAACACACACTCACACTCACACACTCACACACACACTCACCGACACACACTCACCAACACTGTCTGAGAGAGCAGTGAGACAGAGACGTTACATAGTAGGGAGCTCACCAACACACACTCACCAACACACTCACTGACACACACTCACCAACACACACACACCAACACACACTCACCGACACACACTCACACACACACACTCACCAACACACACTCACACACACACTCACCGACACACACTCACCAACACACACTCACACACACCGACACACACTCACACACACACTCACTGACACACACTCACCAACACTGTCTGAGAGAGCAGTGAGACAGAGAGACAGAGACGTTATATAGTAGGGAGCTCACCAACACACACTCACACACTCACTGACACACACTCACGGACACACACTCACCGACACACACTCACCAACACACACTCACCCACACACACTCACCAACACACACTCACACCAACACACACTCACACACACACACTCACCAACACACACTCACCGACACACACTCACACACTCACCAACACACACTCACCGACATACACTCACACCAACACACACTCACCGACACACACTCACCGACACACACTCACCGACACACACTCACACACACACACTCACCAACACACTCTCACCAACACACACACTCTCACCCACACACACTCACCGACAAACACACACTCACCCACTCACACACTCACCAACACACACTCACCATCACACACTCACACCAACACACACTCACCAACACACACACTCACCGACACACACTCACACCAACACACACTCACCAACACTGTCTGAGAGAGCAGTGAGACAGAGAGACAGAGACGTTATATAGCAGGGAGCTCACTAACACACACTCACCGACACACACTCACCAACACACACTCAGACACACCGACACACACTCACACACACACTCACCAACACACACTCACCAACACTGTCTGAGAGAGCAGTGATACAGAGAGACAGAGACGTTATATAGTAGGGAGCTCACCAACACACACTCACCAACACACACTCACCAACACACACTCACCAACACACACTCACCCACACACACTCACCAACACACACTCACCGACACACACACTCACCGACACACACTCACCGACACACACTCACAGACACCAACACACACTCACACACACACACACACACTCACCAACACACACTCACACACACACTCACCAACACTCACTCACCGACACACACTCACCGACACACACACTCACCGACACACACACATACACTCACCGACACACACTCACCGACACACACTCACCGACACAAACTCACCGACACACACTCACCAACACACACACTCACCGACACACACACACCAACACACACTCACCGACACACACTTACACACACTCACCGACACACACTCACCGACACACACTCACACACACTCACACACACCAACACACACTCACACACACCAATACGCACTCACCGGCACACACTCACCAACACACCCTCACCGACACGCACTCACACACACACTCACCAACACACACTCACCAACACACACTTACACACACTCACCGACACACACTCACCAACACACACTTACACACTCTCACCGACACACACTTACTGACACACACTCACCAACATACACTCACCGACACACACTCACACACACACGCTCACCGACACACACTCACCGACACACACTCACCGACACACATTCACCAACACACACTCACCAACACACACGCACACACCCCACTCACCAACACACACTCACACACACACACTCACCGACACACCCTCACACACACCCTCACCAACACACACTCACCAACACACAGTCACACACACACACTCACCGACACAAACTCACACACACCAACACACACTCACCAACACACACTTACACACACTCACTGACACACACTCACCGACACACACACTCACCAACACACACACACACACACACACTCACTGACACACACACCGACACACACACACACACACACTCACCAACACACACTCACCGACACACACACTCACCGACACACACTCACCGACACACACTCACAGACACCAACACACACTCACACACACACACTCACACACACACTCACCAACACACACTCACACACAAACTCACCAACACACACTCACCGACACACACTCACCGACACACACACTCACCGACACACACTCACCGACACAAACTCACCGACACACACTCACCAACACACACACTCACCGACACACACACACCAACACACACTCACCGACACACACTTACACACACTCACCGACACACACTCACCGACACACACTCACACACACTCACACACACCAACACACACTCACACACACCAACACACACTCACCGACACACACTCTCACACACTCTCACCGACACACACTCACCGACACACACTCACCAACACACACTCACACACACCAACACACACTCACACACACCAATACACACTCACCGGCACACACTCACCAACACACACTCACCGACACGCACTCACACACACACTCACCAACACACACTCACCAACACACACTTACACACACTCACCGACACACACTTACTGACACACACTCACCAACATACACTCACCGACACACACTCACCGACACACACACGCTCACCGACACACACTCACCGACACACACTCACCAACACACACTCACCAACACACACGCACACACACACACTCACCAACACACACTCACACACACACACTCACCGACACACCCTCACACACACCCTCACCAACACACACTCACCAACACACAGTCACACACACACACTCACCGACACAAACTCACACACACCAACACACACTCACCGACACACACTTACACACACTCACTGACACACACTCACCGACACACACACTCACCAACACACACACTCACTGACACACATACCGACACACACACACACACACTCACCAACACACACTCGCCAACACACACTCACCAACACACACTCACACATTCACCGACACACTCACCAACACACAGTCACACACACACACTCACCGACACACACTCACACACACACCAACACACACTCACCGACACACACTTACACACACACACCAACACACACTCACCGACACACACACGCTCACCGACACACCCTCACCGACTCACACACACACACTCACCAACACACACTCACCGACACACACTCACCAACACACAGTCACACACACACACTCACCGACACAGACTCGCACACACACCAACACACACTCACCGACACACACACACCCACTCACCGACACACACTCACCGACACAAACTCACCGACACACACTCACCAACACACACACTCACCGACACACACTCACCAACACACACTCACACACACCAACACACGCTCACACTCACCAACACACACTCACACACACACACTCACCGACACACACACCGACACACACTCACCGACACACTCACACACACCATCACACACACACACCAACACACACCAACACACACTCACCGGCACACACTCACCAACACACACTCACCGACACACACTCACACACACACTCACCGACACACACTCACCGACACACACTCACCAACATACACTCACCGACACACACTCACCGACACACACTCACCAACACACTCACACACACCAACACACACTCACCGACACACACTCACCGACACACACTAACACACACACGCACTCACCGACACACACACACACTCACACACTCACCAACACACACTCACCGACACACACTCACCGACAAACACTCACCGACACACACTCACACACACCAACACACACTGACCGACACACACTCACCAACACACACACACTCACCGACACACACTCACCGACACACACACTCACTGACACACACACACACACACTCACACACACCAACACACACTCACCGACACACACTCACCAACACACACGCTCACCGACACACACTCACCGACACAAACTCACCGACACGCACTTACACACACACTCACCAACACACACTCACACACACACACTCACCAACACACACTCACCAACACACACTCACCGACACACACTCACCAACACACACTCACCCACACACACTCACCCACACACACTCACCAACACTGTCTGAGAGAGCAGTGAGACAGAGAGACAGAGACGTTATATAGAAGGGAGCTCACTAACACACACTCACCAACACACACTCACCGACACACACTCACCAACACACACTCACCCACACACACTCACCAACACTGTCTGAGAGAGCAGTGAGACAGAGAGACAGAGACGTTATATAGAAGGGAGCTCACCAACACACACTCACCGACACACACTCACACACACACACTCACCAACACACACTCAACGACACACACTCACCAACACACACTCACCCACACACACTCACCCACACACACTCACCAACACACACTCACCCACACACACTCACCAACACTGTCTGAGAGAGCAGTGAGACAGAGAGACAGAGACGTTATATAGTAGGGAGCTCACCAACACACACTCACCAACACACACTCACACTCACACACTCACCAACACACACTCACCCACACACACTCACCAACACACACTCACCGACACACACTCACCAACACTGTCTGAGAGAACAGTGAGACAGAGAGACAGAGACGTTATATAGTAGGGAGCTCACCAACACACACTCACCGACACACACTCACCGACACACACTCACCAACACTGACTGAGAGAACAGTGAGACAGAGAGACAGAGACGTTATATAGTAGGGAGCTCACCAACACACACTCACACTCACACACTCACCAACACACACTCACCCACACACACTCACCAACACTGTCTGAGAGAGCAGTGAGACAGAGAGACAGAGACGTTATATAGTAGGGAACTCACCGACACACACTCACCGACACACACTCACCGACACACACTCACCAACACACACTCACCAACACACACTCACCAACACACACTCACACACACACACTCACCAACACACACTCACCAACACTGTCTGAGAGAGCAGTGAGACAGAGAGACAGAGACGTTATATAGTAGGGAGCTCACCAACACACACTCACACACACACACTCACCGACACACACTCACCAACACACACTCACCAACACACACTCACCAACACACACTCACACACGCGCACTCACCAACACACACTCACCAACACACACTCACCAACACTGTCTGAGAGAGCAGTGAGACAGAGAGACAGAGACGTTATATAGTAGGGAGCTCACCAACACACACTCACCGACACACACTCACCGACACACACTCACCGACACACACTCACCAACACACACTCACCAACACTGTCTGAGAGAGCAGTGAGACAGAGAGACAGAGACGTTACATAGTAGGGAGCTCACCAACACACACTCACACTCACACACTCACACACACACACACCGACACACACTCACCAACACTGTCTGAGAGAGCAGTGAGACAGAGAGACAGAGACGTTATATAGTAGGGAGCTCACCAACACACACTCACACACACACACTCACCGACACACACTCACCAACACTGTCTGAGAGAGCAGTGAGACAGAGAGACAGAGACGTTATATAGTAGGGAGCTCACCAACACACACTCACACACACACACTCACCGACACACACTCACCAACACACACTCACCAACACTGTCTGAGAGAGCAGTGAGACAGAGAGACAGAGACGTTATATAGTAGGGAGCTCACCAACACACACTCACACACACACACTCACCGACACACACTCACCAACACACACTCACCAACACTGTCTGAGAGAGCAGTGAGACAGAGAGACAGAGATGTTATATAGTAGGGAGCTCACCAACACACACTCACACACACACACTCACCGACACACACACTCACCGACACACACTCACCGACACACACTCACCAACACACACTCACCAACACTGTCTGAGAGAGCAGTGAGACAGAGAGACAGAGACGTTATATAGTAGGGAGCTCACCGACACACACTCACCAACACACACTCACACTCACACACTCATCAACACACACTCACCCACACACACTCACCAACACACACTCACCAACACTGTCTGAGAGAGCAGTGAGACAGAGAGACAGAGACGTTATATAGTAGGGAGCTCACCAACACACACTCACCGACACACACTCACCGACACACACTCACCGACACACACTCACCGACACACACTCACCAACACTGTCTGAGAGAGCAGTGAGACAGAGAGACAGAGACGTTATATAGTAGGGAGCTCACCAACACACACTCACCCACACACACTCACCAACACACACGCACCCACACACACTCACCGACACACACTCACCAACACTGTCTGAGAGAGCAGTGAGACAGAGAGACAGAGATGTTATATAGTAGGGAGCTCACCAACACACACTCACACTCACACACTCACACACACACTCACCGACACACACTCACCAACACTGTCTGAGAGAGCAGTGAGACAGAGAGACAGAGACGTTATATAGTAGGGAGCTCACCAACACACACTCACACACACACACTCACCGACACACACTCACCAACACTGTCTGAGAGAGCAGTGAGACAGAGAGACAGAGACGTTATATAGTAGGGAGCTCACCAACACACACTCACACACACACACTCACCGACACACACACTCACCGACACACACTCACCGACACACACTCACCAACACACACTCACCAACACTGTCTGAGAGAGCAGTGAGACAGAGAGACAGAGACGTTATATAGTAGGGAGCTCACCAACACACACTCACACACACACACTCACCGACACACACACTCACCGACACACACTCACTGACACACACTCACCAACACACACTCACCAACACTGTCTGAGAGAGCAGTGAGACAGAGAGACAGAGACGTTATATAGTAGGGAGCTCACCGACACACACTCACCAACACACACTCACACTCACACACTCACCAACACACACTCACCCACACACACTCACCAACACACACTCACCAACACTGTCTGAGAGAGCAGTGAGACAGAGAGACAGAGACGTTATATAGTAGGGAGCTCACCAACACACACTCACACACACACACTCACCGACACCCACTCACCGACACACACTCACCAACACACACTCACCGACACACACTCACCGACACACACTCACACACACACTCACACTCACCAACACACACTCACCAACACTGTCTGAGAGAGCAGTGAGACAGAGAGACAGAGATGTTATATAGTAGGGAGCTCACCAACACACACTCACACACACACTCACCCACACACACTCACCAACACACACTCACCAACACACACTCACCGACACACACTCACCAACACACACTCACCAACACACACTCACACACACACTCACCAACACACACTCACCAACACACACTCACCAACACACACTCACCAACACACACTCACACCAACACACACTCACACACACACACTCACCAACACACACTCACCAACTCTGTCTGAGAGAGCAGTGAGACAGAGAGACAGAGACGTTATATAGTAGGGAGCTCACCAACACACACTCACACACACACTCACCCACACACACTCTCCAACACACACTCACACACACACTCACCAACACACACTCACCAACACACACTCACACACACACTCACCAACACACACTCACCCACACACACTCACCAACACACACTCACACACACACACTGACCGACACACACTCACCAACACTGTCTGAGAGAGCAGTGAGACAGAGAGACAGAGACGTTATATAGTAGGGAGCTCACCAACACACACTCACCCACACACACTCACCAACACACACTCACCAACACACACTCACCAACACTGTCTAAGAGAGCAGTGAGACAGAGAGACAGAGACGCTATATAGTAGGGAGCTCACCAACACACACTCACCGACACACACTCACCGACACACACTCACCGACACACACCCACCAACACACACTCAGAGACGCTATATAGTAGGGAGCTCACCAACACACACTCACCGACACACACTCACCGACACACACTCACCGACACACACCCACCAACACACACTCACCAACACTGTCTGAGAGAGCAGTGAGACAGAGAGACAGAGACGTTATATAGTAGGGAGCTCACCAACACACACTCACACACACACTCTCACCAAAACACACTCACCGACACACACTCACCGACACACACTCACCGACACACACTCACCGACACACACTCACCAACACTGTCTGAGAGAGCAGTGAGACAGAGAGACAGAGACGTTATATAGTAGGGAGCTCACCAACACACACTCACACTCACACACTCACACACACACTCACCGACACACACTCACCAACACTGTCTGAGAGATCAGTGAGACAGAGAGACAGAGACGTTATATAGTAGGGAGCTCACCAACACACACTCACCGACACACATCACACTCACACACTCACCGACACACACTCACCAACACTGTCTGAGAGAGCAGTGAGACAGAGAGACAGAGACGTTATATAGTAGGGAGCTCACCAACACACACTCACACTCACACACTCACACACACACTCACCGACACACACTCACCAACACTGTCTGAGAGAGCAGTGAGACAGAGAGACAGAGACGTTATATAGTAGGGAACTCACCAACACACACTCACCAACACACACTCACCGACACACACTCACCGACACACACTCACCAACACACACTCACCTACACTGTCTGAGAGAGCAGTGAGACAGAGAGACAGAGACGTTAAATAGTAGGGAGCTCACCGACACACACTCACCGACACACACTCACCGACACACACTCACCAACACACACTCACCGACACACACTCACCAACACACACTCACCAACACTGTCTGAGAGAGCAGTGAGACAGAGAGACAGAGACGTTATATAGTAGGGAGCTCACCAACACACACTCACACTCACACACTCACCGACACACACTCACCGACACACACTCACCAACACACACTCACCGACACACACTCACACACACACACTCACACACACACTCACCGACACACACTCACCAACACTGTCTGAGAGAGCAGTGAGACAGAGAGACAGAGACGTTATATAGTAGGGAGCTCACCAACACACACTCACACACTCACCGACACACACTCACACACACACACTCACACACACACACTCACTGACACACACTCACCCACACACACTCACCGACACACACTCACCAACACACACTCACACTCACACACTCACCAACACACACTCACACACTCACACACTCACCGACACACACTCACACACACACACTCACCGACACACACTCACACACACACTCACCAACACACACTCACACTCACACACTCACCGACACACACTCACCAACACACACTCACCAACACTGTCTGAGAGAGCAGTGAGACAGAGAGACAGAGACGTTATATAGTAGGGAGCTCACCAACACACACTCACACTCACACACTCACCAACGCACACTCACCAACACACACTCACCAACAAACACTCACCGACACACACTCACCAACACACACTCACCAACACACACTCATCAACACACACACTCACCAACACACACTCACCAACACACACTCACCAACACTGTCTGAGAGAGCAGTGAGACAGAGAGACAGAGACGTTATATAGTAGGGAGCTCACCAACACACACTCACACTCACACACTCACCAACACACACTCACCAACACACACTCACCGACACACACTCACCCACACACACTCACCAACACACACTCACCAACACACACTCACCGACACACACTCACCAACACACACTCACCAACACTGTCTGAGAGAGCAGTGAGACAGAGAGACAGAGACGTTATATAGTAGGGAGCTCACCAACACACACTCACACTCTCACACTCACTCACTCACCGACACACACTCACCAACACACACTCACCAACACACACTCACCGACACACACTCATCAACACACACTCACACACACACACACACTCACACACACACACTCACACTCACCAACACACACTCACCAACACACACTCACACACACACTCACCAACACACACTCACACACACACACTCACCAACACTGTCTGAGAGAGCAGTGAGACAGAGAGACAGAGACGTTATATAGTAGGGAGCTCACCAACACACACTCACCAACACACACTCACCGACACACACTCACCAACGCACACTCACACTCACGCACTCACCAACACTGTCTGAGAGAGCAGTGAGACAGAGAGACAGAGACGTTATATAGCAGGGAGCTCACCAACACACACTCACACTCACACACTCACACACACACTCACCGACACACACTCACCAACACTGTCTGAGAGAGCAGTGAGGCAGAGAGACAGAGACGTTATATAGTAGGGAGCTCACCAACACACACTCACACTCACACACTCACACTCACTCACTCACCGACACACACTCACCAACACACACTCACCAACACACACTCACCGACACACACTCATCAACACACACTCACACACACACACTCACACACACACACTCACACTCACCAACACACACTCACCAACACACACTCACACACACACTCACCAACACACACTCACACACACACACTCACCAACACTGTCTGAGAGAGCAGTGAGACAGAGAGACAGAGACGTTATATAGTAGGGAGCTCACCAACACACACTCACCAACACACACTCACCAACACACACTCACCGACACACACTCACCAACGCACACTCACACTCACGCACTCACCAACACTGTCTGAGAGAGCAGTGAGACAGAGAGACAGAGACGTTATATAGCAGGGAGCTCACCAACACACACTCACCAACACACACTCACACACACACTCACCAACACTGTCTGAGAGAGCAGTGAGACAGAGAGACAGAGACGTTATATAGTAGGGAGCTCACCAACACACACTCACCAACACACTCACCGACACACACTCACCAACACACACTCACCAACACACACTCACCCACACACACTCACACACACCAACACACACTCACCGACACACACTCACACACACACACTCACCAACACACACTCACCAACACACACTCACCGACACACACTCACCAACACACACTCACCAACACTGTCTGAGAGAGCAGTGAGACAGAGAGACAGAGACGTTATATAGTAGGGAGCTCACCAACACACACTCACCAACACACTCACCGACACACACTCACCAACACACACTCACCCACACACACTCACACACACCAACACACACTCACCGACACACACTCACACACACACACTCACCAACACACACTCACACACACACTCACCGACACATACTCACACACACACTCACCGACACACACTCACCAACACACACTCACACACACCGACACACACTCACACACACACACTCACCGACACACACTCACCAACACTGTCTGAGAGAGCAGTGAGACAGAGAGACAGAGACGTTATATAGTAGGGAGCTCACCAACACACACTCACACACTCACTGACACACACTCACCGACACACACTCACCGACACACACTCACCAACACACACTCACACCAACACACACTCACACACACACACTCACCGACACACACTCACACACTCACACACTCACCAACACACACTCACCGACACACACTCACACACACACACTCACCAACACACTCTCACCAACACACACACACTCACCCACACACACTCACCGACAAACACTCACACACACACTCACACACTCACATACTCACCAACACACACTCACCATCACACACTCACACCAACACACACTCACCAACACACACACTCACCGACACACACTCACACCAACACACACTCACCAACACTGTCTGAGAGAGCAGTGAGACAGAGAGACAGAGACGTTATATAGCAGGGAGCTCACCAACACACACGCACTGACACACACTCACCGACACACACTCACCGACACACACTCACCGACACACACTCACCAACACACACTCAGACACACCGACACACACTCACACACACACTCACCAACACACACTCACCAACACTGTCTGAGAGAGCAGTGATACAGAGAGACAGTGACGTTATATAGTAGGGAGCTCACCAACACACACTCACACACACACTCACCAACACACACTCACCAACACACACTCACCCACACACACTCACCAACACACACTCACCAACACACACTCACACACACACACTCACACACACACTCACCAACATATGTTCACCAACAC